>NC_057808.1:566455001-566544548 GCF_018294505.1 Triticum aestivum
CCCCGACACCCCGACCCCGAGCCTGACCCGACACCCCGACCCCGACACCGACACGGCACCCCGACCCCGACCCGGCACCCCGACCCGACACCCCGACCCCGAGACCCCGACCCCGAAAAGGTGTTCTTTGGCCTTCCAGAAGCCGACGGGGTCATATATTTGTGAATTATTAGTTAGGTCATATATCTTTCGATTTTGTTATGAAAAACATCATATATAATTGTGTTGATCGGGTAGTTTTAAATGTGCAGTAGTTTCATCGCTGCGAGGTTTGGTGTTCGACGACCTCGCCGTGCGTTTGACGAGCTCTGCCCCTTCGTTCGTGGGTGAGCACAAATGACATGTCCTCCTCCCCCATTAATTATTTGATCTATTCCGATGAAACTTGATAGCTAGATGTATATGTGTCTTGAATCATCAGTATGCGTAACCAATATGTGTCTCCCGTTCGAAAGCGTCATAGTTATAAATATGCATGCATTTGCATATTTATAACCTTGATTCTTTCGAATTGTCCAACGCTATCCATGGACAGCCCGAGTATGTTTAGATTGGGTTCGTTTTCCCATATGCTTTGCTCCGGATCCGACGCATAAATTTCGTCAGTGCCTCCCCTGTTGTTCTCCGGGTACACATCCTCTCTGTTTATTGCAGAGACGTGTATCAGGAGAACAGCGGGGAGGTGCTGCCGAAATTTTGCGTAGGATCCGGGGCATAGCATGGGAAAATGAACCCAATCTAAACATACTCGGGTGGGATTAGGACCTATCATTACCTATTAGAGTGTAGGTTGCATGGACGTAATAAAATTGACAAAGTAGATCAACTGATGAATACATACATGGTGAATTATATATATATATATTTGTTGTGTGTCTAGTAGCTCTGAAAGTCAAGATTAGTGATCGTGCGTGGATGTACACCGGTCACACTGGTCAGAACAAATGGAGCACTGAATGGTTCACAAAAACCAAGGGGTTTGTGCGAGCCGCATTTGCAAATGGCCAGAGGAAAACCTGGTGCCCCTGTTTACGGTGCGGCAATTGGGAAAAGAGGACAGAGGCTGAAATGGGCAAACACCTGCAGAAGAGTGGTTTTACGCCCGATTATACGGTGTGGACATTTCATGGTGAGTCTGCCCAACGTGACCGAGCCGAGGTGGATCGTCGTCGCACCGACGAGCATGGTACCGGTATGGAAAACATGGTGCAAGACTTTGATGATGCTCGGGATTCGGACGAGGAGATGGAGGAATCTGCAAAGGCCTTCAATGAAATGTTGGAGTCTGCAAAACGTCCGCTCCATGAGCACACTGAGCTTTGTCAGTTGGATGCCATCTCACAAGTAATGGATCTGAAGGCTCAGTTCAACTTGGGCAGAGAATGCTATGATGCAATGATGACAGTATTTGGACGCTTTCTACCCAAAGGCCATGTAATGCCTGCAAACCTGTACCAGTCGGACAAAATCCTCCGTGCACTGAAGATGCCCTATGATAAGATACATGCCTGTGAGAAAGGATGTGTCTTGTTTAGGCTTGACTATGCGGACTTGAACTGTTGTCCCATTTGCAAGTCTTCCAGGTATGTTGTGGTAGACAACGGTATGGGTGAGAAGACACAGACCAAAATCCCCGTTAGTGTTCTTCGGTATATGCCAATCGTACCAAGACTTCAACGTCTTTTCATGGTCGAAGAGACGGCCAGACAGATGACATGGCACAAAACGGGCAAAAGAACCGAACTAGATGCAGATGGGAATCTGATGATTGTACACACATCTGATGGTGTTGCGTGGAAAAAGTTTGATGAATTACATGGTGACAAAGCGGCAGATCCGAGGCATCCTCGAGTCGGCGTCAGCACGGATGGGTTCAGTGTGTTTGGTATGACGGCAGCCCAATACAGTTGTTGGCCCGTATTTGTCTTTCCACTCAATCTCCCCCCCGGACAGATTATGCAAAGAAAGAACATTTTCCTGACGTTGATAATTCCAGGGCCCAACTATCCGGGGAAAAATATGAATGTGTACATGCAACCGCTTAAGGACGAATTGCAAGAAGCCTGGGATAATGGGTTCAAGACATACGATGCCTATAGCAAACGGAACTTCATAATGCGTGTCTGGTACATGTACTCGACGCATGACTTGCCGGCGTATGCGCTATTCGTTGGCTGGTGTGTGCATGGAAGGTTCCCGTGCCCCACATGCAAGGGAGCTCTTGAGTTTCGTTGGCTTCAGGCCGGTCGCAAGTTTTCTTGCTTCGACATGCATAGAGAGTTCCTGAATCCTCGCCATAAGTTCAGGAAAGACAAGAAGAACTTCATCAGAGGTAGAGTTGTCAAAAAATCTGCACCACATGCATTGACAGGCCAACAGACCCTGGATCAGTTAAACGCTCTCGAGCCAGATCCCGAGCATCCAGGGTACTTCAAGGGGTATAATTCTAAGCACGCCTGGACTCACAAAACATGCTTATGGGATCTGCCTTACTTCAAAGACCTCCTTTGCCCACACAACATCGACGTGATGCACACTGAGAAGAATATCGCCGAGGCACTTTTTGGTACATTGTTCGGCATAGATGGGAAGTCAAAGGATAATACTAAGGCTAGAGTCGATCTGGAGGCGCTATGTGATAGGCCGTTACAAAACATGAAAGAACCGAAAGGAAAGCAGAACTGGACGAAGCCAAAGGCATGGTTCAATCTTGGAAGGCCGGCTATGAGGGAAATTATCTTATGGGTGAAAATGCAGTTGATGTTCCCCGATGGGTATGCAGCGAATCTACAGAGGGGAGCCAGTCTTGATAAATTGAAGATATTTGCTCTCAAGAGTCATGATTGGCACATATGGATTGAGCGGGTAATGCCGGTGATGTTGCGTGGCTTCATCCCTGAGGATGAATGGCTAGTACTGGCAGAACTCAGCTATTTCTTCCGTGTTCTTTGTGCGAAAGAACTATCGCCTAGCGTGCTAGAAGAAATGGAAGAGTTGGCGCCGGAGTTGATCTGCAAGTTAGAGAAGATCTTTCCACCGGGCTTCTTTAATCCAATGCAACATTTGATTTTGCATCTCCCGACCGAGGCAAGATTGGGGGGGGCCGTGCAAAATCGTTGGTGCTACCCAACTGAGAGGATGCAGAAGACGCTTCGACAAAAATGTAAAAATAAACGTAGAATTGAAGCATCGATGGCTGAGGCATTCATCATTGAGGAGGCGGCAAACTTCGTGACAGCACACTACGAAGCCAAAAATCGTCATTTGCATAATCCGAAGCCTCGGTACAATGCTGACGACCCTAAAAAGGGTGGATCCAACCTCAGCCTATTCAAAGGGAATCTCGCACCAGCCAGTATTTCAAATCCAGTATCTTTGGATAACGAACAATGGCGGACCATTTCGTTGTATATCTTCAACAACCTGATAGAAGTGCGGCCGTACATCGAGTAAGTTCTCGGTACATAGTTTCGCAACTTCTATTTCCTTTGAACTGCTCTTATTCCTGGATATTTCATACAGTCGATACGTCGCCTTATTCTCGTATGGAGCGGTGATCCAAAAGGATTCTATCGAAGAGTATGAGCTTCTCGCAAAGCAAGGTGGCGGCTATCCCAGTTTCATCTCTTGGTTCAAACAAACGGTAATTTCTATTAGACTTGTAGGCTAATTTGTAGGCGGCTATCCCGGTTTCATTCGCTAATTTGTGCGTAATGCAACAATCCTTTCATATTAAACTTGTAGGCTAATTCAGAGTCTATGGACGCCGAATTGAGACAAGTCGCTAATGGTTTTGACTATAAGGTCCGTTCATTTGACAAATACGACATCAACGGGTATCGCTTTCATACCTATGGCAAAGAGCTATCTATGGCCGACCGAAAGTCTACAAATTGTTGTGTATCTGCTATCGGCGAAGGAGGTACCGAGTATTATGGGAGAGTTGAAGCAATTTATGAACTTCTATTCTATGGTGAAAACCCACCGAATGTCGTAGTCTTCAAATGTTATTGGTTTCAGCCGAAGGAGACTAGAAGAACTCATGAACATATAGGGCTAGTTGAAATCAACCAAAGCACCCATTTAGATGTTCCTGATGTCTATATTACGGCTCAACAGGCGACCCAAGTATTCTATCTACCGTGGGCCTGCCAAACTAATCCAAATCTGAAAGGTTGGGATGTCGTTTATGAAGTGCCGCCACGTGCTAGACTATCTCCCCCAAAGGAAGAGGATTATGAACCTCACATTAACCCAGACACATATGAAGGAGAATTCTTCCAAGAGACACGTCTTTCCAAAAAGCGTTTCAAGAACCGCTATACTTCACCCCAAAACATTGAAGTAGAAAGTGACAGTGAATCCGACATCACCCCAGAGGAGGAACAAGAAGAGCCGGAACAAGAAGAGGTTACTGCTGCGGATGACCTGTCATTGCTTGACCGATTACGTCAAGGTGGCCTTGCACATGTTGATGCCACTGAACCCTATGAGCCCGTCATTGATTATAGTGATGATGATGATTATGCATTTATTGATGATACTGATCGAGATTATTAGTAGTGTCAGGTATTAAATTTTTTAATGTTGTACTTGATGATGATACACTTAAGTGATACACATATTATTATTCATGTCGGTCTTTTTTTATGTTGTACTAATTTCGTTTACTGTTTGTCATGGCAGGTGTTGAAAGATGGTGGGCGCTGGTCGGGAGCGCGCCAAGGCCCCTTCTTCCTCGGCGCGTGGTCTGAGGTCTTCGATTCCAGACGTACCTCTTCGCCGAGCGTTGCTGGACAGTATGTCCACACCGTCGGGCCCTTCTTCATCCACCGCGGTGCCCAGCAGGGGACGAGGTAGGAAGAGAGGAGGTGGGGCACGTGGTCGCGGGAGAGGAGGTAGGGTGACTGCTAGGGAGCCTTCCTCGCCGCCACCCCCAGCTGTTTCACCCGAGCACGTGACTGCTAGGGTGGACTCGTCCGAGGAGGAGGCTACACGGACTTCGGTCCACGAGCCTCCGGTCCACGAGTCTTGGGCCCACGAGCCTCGGGTCGACTGGCCTTCGGCCCACGAGAGTTCGGCCCACGAGACCCCGGAGGAGCACACGTCCGGATGGGGTACCTGGCCGGATCAGCCCGAGGAGCCGAGTGGCCATGCTGATGATGGCGGGGAGCCGACTGATCTTGAGGAGGAGGGTGGCACCGTCTACCAGCGTGGTGCTACACGGCTCCCGTCCGTGCCGGCGACCCGCGAGCAGAGGTGATTGATCTTCCCTGATGGGGAGAGGTACGTAAGTGCATTTAATATTTTTGTACCTTCTGCATTCACGTTTCTTCAAATAACTAATGCGTTGGCCTTGTCATGCTGCAGGGGTTGGGACCACCATCATAGTGTCCGCCGGCCCAACTCCGTCCTTGGAGTTCTTTGCCGGCAAAACTTCCCGGGGTTTGTCACGTTGCCTGGTGAGGGTCGGCTTCCAGAGCTTGGGTTGAGCTGGGAGCACTACGTGGCTGCCCCGGCCCCGCCGGATGTCATTATCGACGGTGTCGTGTGCGACACGAGGGCAGACATGGTGATCAGGACGTTCTGGGTAATTTATCCTTTACACATTTCAAAATCTTCAACTAGCTAGTTATTAATTGTACTAATCAATATTGTCTCATTTGATTGCAGACATTCTACAGGTGTGAGGAGGGATACGAGGAGGAGTGCGCAAATGTTATCCAGAACGTCTGCAAGCGCCTACTCCAGAACTTACGGCACGAGGCTCGGGTGCAGGCTGTTCGAGACTACTACGCCTTGCGTGGTATCAAGAAGCCCAAGCCGGCGTGCCGCGATAAGTTCCTGAGTAAGGAGCAGTACATGAAGGTAATTCTTAAGGCCTTCTACTTAAGTTCCTTCATTTAGTAATTCATAGCCGTAGCGCTCAGGTTTCTATTTGCTAACTTAGGCGCCGCCGAGATGGTGTGCGGATCGGATGGATTGTTGGGAGGTGTTGGTCGATGAGTGGTGCTCACAAGAATGGCTAGCCCTCCACAACCAGGCCAAGGACAAACGTGCCCAAATGGAAGGTGTGCCACACCATCAAGGCAGCTCCAACTTATATCAGTTCGGGCGCAACTGGGTATGTGGTTTGCTTCATGATTCATGCAATTCATTCATCATGCTAGCTTGAGCCCTTTAATTACTAATTTTCATTGTTTCTCTCTTTCAGGCACGCCACAATAAGGCGGATAAGGTGCCAGAGGTGTACGACCTGTATGCCATGGCCCACACTGGCTCTTACAAGAAAGTCAAGGCTTTCTCTCAGTCTGACCTCGATGATGCAAACAACTTCACCAACATCTCCTCCCACAACAAGCTCGTGAGATATAGAGATGAGGGGGAGGCGAGGAAAGGGGAGGACTTTAACCCGAGCTAGGGTCCCATTGATCCAGAGCTGGTGATGATATCTGGTGGCGGGAGGTCCCATGGCTCCATAGCCATTGGAGATGGACTTATCCGTTGTCCTAGCACTCTCCCGGAGATCAAGGCGCGCCAGTCGAGCTCCGCTCCTGAGATAAGGCCTCGTGAACGGCCAGTGCAACTCGCCATCAAGGTTAGTGATACGTACTCAGCTATCTTTCTCCATTACATTGTGTGCGCTTCCATCAATGATTACAAATGGTCATGTGAGTGGTGTTGCAGGCTGCTATACAGAGTGAGAGAGATAGAACGGAGAAACTTCTGGCGGAGGCGGCGGAGAGGCAGCGGGAGTTGGAGGAGAGGACGACAAAGATGATGGAGGAGGAGAGGGCACGGAATGACATGCAGGCAAGGGCCATGTACGAGCTCCTTGTGATAAGTTTCTTCTGCAGATTAGCCAAAACATTCATGTAGTGTTTGTCTCATTACTAACTAGTATGACTGAGTCGTCAAAACCAAATGTGCAGTCTGTGTGCGAGAAGACCGGTCAGACCGCTCCGCCGATGCCAGTGATTGCTCCTGGGACCACGGTGAGTTTAATTTGAATGGACATTACTTGCTAGTCTTAACATTTGAGTGTCATAATGCTAACGACACATTGGAAATGATCTTTGGTGCAGCTTAACTCCAGAAACGCATCGCATGATCCTTCTCCAGCTACCGGCACTAGCCAGCCCGCTCCTACACCTCCCTGATCACGGTAAGTTTCTCTAGTGTTTTGCTTAACAAATGCATAAAGACCTAGACTTAGCTTTATTTCCTCCAATATGCTTACCATAATGACCTAGAGTTAGCTTCTTTTCCTCCAAAATGACTTAATAAGCTTACTGACCTCATAAACCATCCATTTTACCTAAGTTAGCTCTAAAAGGATATGTACTTGGCTTACTTATGTCAAAAATTGCATAATTAGCTCATAAACGACCCATTTCACCTAGGTTAACTCATAAACGACCCATTTCACCTAGGTTAGCTCATAAACGACCCATTTCACCTAGGTTAGCTCATAAACGACCCATTTCACCTAGGTTAGCTCATAAACGACCCATTTCACCTACGTTAGCTCAAAAAGATCCATTTCAACTAAATTAGCTCATAAATGATCCATTTCACCTAAGTTAGCTCAAAAACGATCCATTTCAACTAAATTAGCTCAAAAATGATCCATTTCAACAAAGTTAGCTCAAAAACTATCCATTTCAACTAAGTTAGCTCAAAAACGATCCATTTGACCTAAGTGAGCTAAAAAACGATCCATTTCACCTTAGTTACCTCAAAAACGATCCATTTCAACTAAGTTAGCTCAAAAACGATCCATTTCAACTAGGTTAGCTCCAAAATGACCCATTTCACCTTACTTAGCTCAAAAACGATGCCCTTCACCTTAGTTAGCTCATAAACGACCCATTTCAACTAAGTTAGCTCATAAATGATCCATTTCAACTAAGTTAGCTCATAAACAACCCATTTCAACTTAGTTAGCTCATATATGATCCATTTCGCCTAAGTTAGCTCATAAATGACATATACTTCTTGTTCTAGTCTTCTTCTTGTTCTAGTCACCTATTTCTAACTTTCTTATTTACCATTTTGCAGATTTCATTCACTTGATGGAAGCTAGCTTGCTATGATGGAGTGCTTGCTTTTCCTTTGATGAAACTTTGCATTGTATCTAGCTTGCTATCTTCATGACACTTTGCATTGTAATATATATATGGATGGAACAATGTGTATGGATGGAACTTCCTTATGTATGAACAATGTGTATGGATGAAACTGATGTGATATGTGATATGAAACTTATGTGCTAGATATGTGTTGGATATGTGCTGGATATGAAACTTATATATGTGATATGTGCTGCAAATTGTGGCAAATTGTGGGATTTAATAAAAAACAGAAAAAACAGACAATATGCAGGCTCTTTGTCGTCTGCCACCGACGGCAAAGAGCCTTTGCCGTCTGCCGCGGACGGCAAAGAAGCCACGTGGCAGCCAACTGTGCTTCCTGGGAGCTGACCCATTTGGTCAGTTTGCCTACAGTGGCAGACGGCAAAGACTTTGTCGTCCGTGGCAGACGGCAAAGAACCTGCACTTTGCCATCAGTGGCAGACGGCAAAGAACCTGCCATCTAGTGACGTGTAGATGACATCATAAGGCGGACGGCAAAGACCAAAGGCTCTTTGCCGTCTGCGGCGGACGGCAAAGGTCTGCCGTTAGCCACTTAACGGACTGACATCGCAAATATTGCCGTCCGCCCTCTTTGCCGTCCGCCGCAGACGGCAAAGAGACTTTGCCGTCCGCCGCCAGGAAGCAGACGGCAAAGCAGCTGTTTACCGTAGCCTTCTTTGCCGGAGCCTTTTGCCGTCCGCGGCTGACGGCAAAGGTCTTTGCCGTCCGCCTTTCGAGCCTTTGCCGTCCGCCATGGCAGACGGCAAAGTAGCTGTTTCCTGTAGTGATATAGGAAGGTATGATGGACTCATATGGAATAACTTTGGGGTTTATGGAAGTGGATGCACAAGCAGTATTCCCGTTTAGTACAAGTGAACGCCAGAAAGAGACTGGGAAGCGACCAACAAGAGAGCGACAACAGTCATGAACATGCATTACGATTAATCAACAGTGAGTGCAACCGTGAGTAGGATATAAATCACCATGAACATAAACATCGTGGAGGTTATGTTGCTTTTATTTCAACTACATGCGTGAACATGTGCCAAGTCAAGCCACTCGAATCGTTCAAAGGAGGATACCACCCTATCATACCACATCACAACCATTTTAATAGCATGTTGGCACGCAAGGTAAACCATTATAAACTCCTAGCAAATTAAGCATGGCATGAGCAACTATAATCTCTTATTGTCATTGCAAACATGTTTCATTCATAATAGGCTGAATCAGGAACGATGAACTAATCATATTTACAAAAACAAGATAGGTCGAGTTTATACCAGCTTCTCTCATCTCAATCGGTCCATCATATATCGTCATTATTGCCTTTCACTTGTACGACCGAACGGTGTGGATAATAATAATAGTGCACGTGCGTTGGACTAAGCTGGAATCTGCAAGCATTTAATACAAGGGAGAAGACAAGGTAATATGGGCTCTTGGTTAAATCAACGATAATGCATATGAGAGCCACTCAACATTTTCATCATGGTCTTCTCCTCTCGACCTCCAAAGAAAAGAAAAGAAATAAAACTATTTACACGGGAAAGCTCCCAACAAGCAAAAGAATAATGGGAAATCTTTTTGGGTCTATTGCAACAAAATTGGTCATCGCAATACATGTCGATTTGTGGCGATAAGTACCTATTGCCACGAAACAACATTCGTTGGTAGCCGTTGCGACTGGACGCATGGTAATAGGTTATTGCCACAAAAAAGCAATTGTGGCAATAAAGTCTGCTATAGCAACAACCATGTGGAAAGTTGCCACATGTTTTCCCGTGGCAACACTCACCTGATGCCACAATTTGCTCGTGGCGATAGACATATGTGGCAAGAACCTATGCCAACGACACTCATTTTGTGGCACATACCCTTCCGTGGCAATAGTCAATTGTGGCAATAAACTATGGCAACGACGCTCATTTTATTGCAACAAACCTTAGTTGTAGCAATAAATTTTGTTGCAATAGACCGGAATCCTTGTAGTGTCTTTTAGTTACTACTACTACAGGCATGGAAAGTAAACTAGCTAAAAGCTACAACTAAATTTTTTTGGCTTTTCTTAAGGTTTTTCAAACACACAAGAAGAAGGCTTAGAAAAGAAAATAAACTAGCATGGATAGTATAATGAAAAAGTATGAGCACCGACAATTGGCATGAGTGTGTGAACATGAATGTAATATCGGTGAGAAATACGTAGTCCCCCATGCTTAGGCTTTTGGCCTAAGTTGGTCTATGGCCACTGCTGGCCTGGCGGATGAAAGTGCGTTATATCGACTAGAGGGGGGGTGAATAGGCGATTTTTATGAATTCTTCACTAAGGAATTTGCCAGTGAGGAAATTCCTTAGCGAAGAACTACTTGTAGCGGAATAACTACTCAAAAGTATGCATAGAAGAACACAAGCATGGTCAACATGATGAAATGAAGACAAGCATAGAGTACAGAAAGCGTAAACACAGGATAACATAGGATGAAGACAAAGAGACTGAAGAAATTGAACTGAGGAAATTGAGAAAGTCTTCATTCAAAGTCTTCAAACACAGATATGAACAAGTGCACAACACAGTAATGAGGAAATGAAAGAGTTGAGGAAATAGAACCAGTATGCTTGGCGAAGACAATGATTTGGTAGACCAGTTCCAACTGCTGTCTCAGTTGTACATCTGGTTAGGGCAGCTAGGTATTTAAACCTGAGGACACACAGTACCGGACACCCAGTCCTGAACACGCAGTCCAGGACACTTAGTCCTCACCATATTCCCCTTGAGCTAAGGTCACACAGACCTCGCCCAATCACTCGTGGTAAGTCTTCAGGTGACTTCCGAACCTTCACAAACTCGGTCATTCGGCGATCCACAATTTCCCCTTGGATGCTCTAGACCATGACGCCTAATCGTCTGGAAGAAGCACAGTCTTCAAAGGTAACAAGCGTCGGATCCACGCACGATCAATCTCTTCAGTGATGCTCAATCACTTTGGGTTTGTAGGTGTTTGGTTTTGGGTTTTCCTCACTTGATGATTTTCACTCAAAGTCCTCGGAGGATGGGATGCTCTCAAATGACAAGTGTCAGTTTCTCTCGGAGCAGCCAACCAGCTAGTGGTTGTAGGGGGCGGCTATTTATAGCCTAGGGAGCAGCCTGACATGATAAGACATAAATGCCCTTCAATGATATGACTGTTAGGTGGATAAGATATTTTGGGACAGCTGGCGCGTAGCACAGCAACGGTCGGAAATATGAGGCTCAAATTCCTCAGGGCTATCATGTTCCTCACTGTGTAAGCAATCCGCACTGGCGAATTCCTAACTCCTCAGTCAGAACAAATTCCTCAGAGACCAAAAGAGCTTCGTCTCTGTCACTGAAGAATATGACTGAACTGTATGACATTTCCAATGGCTTCACTCGAAGGGATTGGTAGGTGTAGGATTTTGAGTTGAGCATCACATGGAAATTTTTCCTTAGTATTTCCTCGACCCCCTTTAATAGTACGGTGTTTCCTATGACTCAAGAAAGGGAAAATGAAACTACGAACAAAAAAGTATTCACGCTTCATGTTCCTCAAATGAATACCAAGTCTTCAAGGTCACACCAATTTCTTCACTTTCAAAGTCTTCAGAAATCCAAAGTCTTCAGTCGAAGAACTTCATTTTTAGGGGTCGACTTTCTCTGTAAACATCAAACTCATCATAGAGTTATAGACCTGTGTACACTCATAAACACATTAGTCCCTTAACCTATAAGTCTTCAATACACCAAAATCACTAAGGGGCACTAGATGCACTTACAATCTCCCCCTTTTTGCTGATTGATGACAATATATAGGTTAAGTTTTCAACGGGGATAAACATATGAAGTGTACATACTGATATTGAGGAATTTGATTGCAAGATATAGAAGAACGCCCCCTGAAGATGTGCATAGTGAGGAATTTGCTTTTGAAGCAATGTACACTTGAAGAGTTGAATCATGGAGATCTCCCCCTATACCTTGTAATTCATACACGCATTTGACATAATATATGAAGAATTTGAAATGCATGATGAAATATGGTGACTGATGTAATTTGGCATGCGTGCAATAACATTAACGAGGAATAAGCATGCAGAAGAAACAACAAAAGTATCAGGCCACCATAGAGTTTTAAGTTTACAACTCGATCCAACAAAGTCATCAGAAGAACGAGAGTTGTAACTTAGAAAAAAACGCCCATATAAGATAGACCCGCTTGAAGACTAACTCAAATTTCTCCCCCTTTCTCATCGAATGACCAAAAGGTTCAAAAATGAGGACTAACGCCCCTGAAGAATATCAAGTTGATGAAGGAGCGCCAGCGTTGTTGGGGTCGTTTGTTGATGTAGGGCCTGCCGCAGTGTCATCCAGGTCTTCATGCTCGTCGGTGTCACGCGATGAAGAATAGGAGCTGGCCACCAAGGACGGAACCTTGACCTTCTTGTATTTCTTCGGTGGAGGTGCAGACCAGTCAAAGTCCTCCTTGATACCCATTTTCTTGAGAACTTCTGCGCTATAAATGTGTGACAGAACAGCCCAGGTGCGGTTGAGGGCTTCATGAAGGTAGTAATGGTTTTTCTTCACCGCACTGTGGGTAGCAGTCATGTTGTGAAGAATTGAACCAAACTGACGCTTGACCCATTTGTGATTGCGATCAACCTTCTGGTGAAGACTGAGGAGAAGCTCACGGTCAGTCATTACCCTGGGAGCTGTGCCTTGAGGATTTGGTTTGGTTGCGTTGGCGGCAGAGTCATGGGTGGCAGAGTCATCATTGGTGGAGTAGGATGCAACCTTGCGAAATTGATCATTCAATGGATGAATGCCTTCATCAATAACAGCAGTAGCCTTGCCCTTTTCATCAGCTGAGGAAAATGTTCGTTTGAGGACTTCAATCGGGGGCAAGTAGCTGCAATGGTTCAGTGTATGAGCTTTGTAGTTGAGTGAAGACCTTGTTTTGATGAATCTCATAATCCACGGAGCATAAGGCTTCAGCTCAAACGGTGACATTGCGACATTTGCCAGAGTCCTCATGAAGAAATCATGGAAGTTGACGGGAACGCCATGACAATGACTTCTTAATTCGAGTCGTGGCCCTTGATAGGACTCAATGTCTTCGTCAGAATGCGATAGACAGTCCAAGGCACATATAACAATTCCTTCACAAGGAATTTAGTTCATGGGGCCTGACCTGGCTTCAATGGCTTCATCAGCACTTGCATATAGTGATCTGTAAGCTCAGGTCACTGTAGACGCAACGAGCAGCTACAAGGGGAGGACTGAAAGGCAAAGCACGAAGCAATTCAGTAGCTGGTGCCTTGTAGTGAGTATTTTCAGACATCCAGTCCAGCACCCATGAATTCACATCTTCAGAGTCTCCGGTGATGTGCAGAGTTGCATAAAATTGAAGAATGAGCTCTTCATTCCAATCACATATATCAGTGCAGAAATTCAACAGTCCAGCGTCGTAAAGAACACTGAGGACTGGCACGAAGCACGGCAGAGATTCCATATCCACGTGAGGAATGTGCTCATGATCGAAGACTTTGTCTTTGTTGAACAGCACTGAGGAATAAAAATTTGCCTGGCTGGCAGTCCAGAAACGCCTCTTCCTAATGCGAGCAGAGTCGTAGGGGTTGTAATCAGTGAAGAATACGTGCTCGCCGAAGAAATCATTAGCCTTGAATTTTAGCTTCCTTGAGAATGGATCCTTTAGCTTGGGCAGAGGAGTGTCAGTCAGTTGCATTACAATCTCAGGAATCGCAATCTCAGGTTCTTCAGGCTGAGGAATTTCTGGTTCCTCTTTAGTGGCAGCCTAGATCTTCAATTATTCATTTTCATTTGCTTCAGCACTAGTGGCTGAAATTTCTTCATGAGCTTCATCAGATCCCATTTGAACTGTAGTTGCTGGGGACTGAGGAATTTGTTGCAATGGTGTGAAGAGTGGAGAGTTGGGGTGCTAACTTTCCCAAAAGTCATCATTCATCACTGGTGTGGTACAGCCAATGTCCACGTCTTCATCTTCTATTTCTTCAACGCCGGCCTCTTCAGCAGTAAACTGAGGCATAGGCGAGGAAATTGTGGGGGCTGAAGGGATTTTATCCACTTCAATTTCTTCATCCATCTGCTCTGACGAAGCAGCAGAAGGATTTTCTTCATCAGATCCGCTAGGGATCACATATTCTTCATCAAAAGGGACAATTTCCTTTGATGGCATGGAGGAAACAGGAACAGCATCAATTGGATTAGCAAATGAGCTTCTCAATTTCTTCATCTTCTTCGGTGTTGAAGAATCTGAAGGAGCTGATGCTTTCCTTTTCTTCACTGCTGCACGCTTTGCAGCCTTGGTATTCTTCACATCTGATGCAGATGGAAGAATTGGAGTTGGGGTAGGCGCAGGAGGAGCAGAGGAATGTGGTTGATTTTCTTCAGGCACAACTGATGCAGTTGCCCTGACCTCTTCATTTTCTTCAAGCGCACCGCTAGTGGATGCCCTGGCAATTTCATCAGTGGCTGGAATGCAGTCATCAGCCCTGGAACTCACATTATCTTCAGAAGCTTGAATGTCATCAGCAGCGCTGGCATGTTCTTCAGTTGGCTGAGCAGATGCTTCAGCCTGAGGAATTTCTTGTTGCAATGGGACTGCAACATTGGAGGTGAACTTCTCAGTCAGTTTAACAAACCTGACCTTGGCTCCTTTCCAATCAGCATAGTAAGCATTGAAATCATCGCTGAGGACTTTGATTTCAGACTGGATCTTCACAAGTTCATTATTTTTCATACAGACAATGTTGTTCTTCAGGAATTTCTCCTTCCTGTACTGCGCTTTCTTGAGCTTCCTGGCCTTCTCAAATTTCCATTTCTCTTCTTGGATGAAGGCAGTCAGCATATGACTTTGGCCAGGAGTCAGCTTGAAGTCAGTCATAGGAGTGTTTGGGTCCTTGTGCCAGAGATCAATGTAATCGAGGATCAACTTTGGATCCAAAAGCAGAGGCACATTTGTGCCCTTGGCTCTAGCGGCCCTGACTTGCCTATCTCTGATGATTTCAGCAAGTTCTTCATCATCAGCTTCGTCTTCTTCAGACGGCACTTGGAAGGCGACCTGCTTCTTGTGAGGACTTGGGCGAGAGCCTCGTCCAGCAGTGGTCTTTGTCTTCAGCAGAGAGGGTCCTGTTAAAGAATTTGGTGCAGCTGAGGAACTAGCTGAAGCTCCTGAGGCAATAGAGATGCCTATAGTCCTTTGGCACGTGGCAAGATGCACAGGTGCTAAGGATTTGGTCAGAGTAGCTGAGGACTTTGGAGTAGCAGGAGCAGCGTGAGGAATTGGCCGTGAGGACATTGACGGTGAAGCACTTGGCTTACGCGCAGGCTTCTTTGCCATGGATTTCTTCGGCTTGACAGAGACCTCAGCGGCAGCGGCAGCAGCAGAGTTTTCATTGAATTTCCTCACTGCTTCTCTAGCTTGTTTAGCCAGCTTGGCCTGGCACTTGGCCCATTCATCAGGATAATCTTCACCACGCTTGAGGCTGGTGAGATCAGCTTCTTGGCCAGGTGCCAACGGAGGTCTTGAGCATGGAGGATTGAGTGCGAATTTCTTCATCTACTTGGGAGTCACATATCTGTACTCCATCCACACTCTCTTGCCCATCTCCTCTCTATCTTCTGAATGCGCACCTTGCGCTGATTTTTATCTTCCTCAGGGGGTGTGTAGTACCCAGCATAGATGTCCTCAGGGATTTCAAATGCAGTGTTAATCTCAGGCCTCTTTCCTCCTTTCTGTGGCTTCTTTCCATCAGCCATTTTCTTCAGATGAGGAATTTGAACAATTGAATTCTCTTCTTCGAGGAACTCTGCAAATGAGTTAAGTTGATGAGAACCTAGAGATTCAGCAGCGGACATGAGTACCTGTGAACAGAGTATAGTTGCGAGGAGTTTGGAGAGGTCATATGCGTTCTCAGAAGGTTTTTCAAAAAGAACAAGTTTGAGGAATTTGACCAGATGAGTCTTGAAGAATTTCACTAAGTGTTCTTTTCTTAGGTTCCAGAGTTGTATAGATCGAAGATCCACACAATTGAGGAATCTTGAAGAAAAATTATTGCTTAGAGAAACGAATCAAGAACAGATGACATGTGAGGTGTTTAGTGTGTGAAGAATTTTAAGAATAAACACCTTTGAAGATTTTGTAGAAATCATTTGAATCAAAGAGGGCAGTAAAAGTAACTTTTAATTACCCTGGACGAAGAACACGACGAACTGGGATGTGGAGATGTGAAGTTCGTCTGTGTAGATCTTCCACGCCCTAAATCGGCGGAGGAAGACGGCTACGGCGGCGGCGGAGTGAAGAGTTCCGCGGCCGGCGCGAGTACGGTGGCGACGAGGTCGAGGCAGTGAAGCTCTTCCTCACCGGCGACGATGAAGTAGCGGCGGCGCTAGGGTTTGAGAAGCTCGAGCTGGAGAGAGGTCGAGCGGAGTAAAGGAAGTGAGGAAGGGGAGAGGGGGTATTTATAGCCACGGTGAAAAACTGTTCGCCCGAAGGAATTGGACGAACGTGCCCCTGACCCTTCTCATTCGCTTGACATGTGTTAGCCACGTACTGAGAAGTGGAGATCGTGTTAGATCGTGGGTGAATAGATAAGTATTTCATGGGATGCGGAACGGTTTGAGCGGCAAAGCCAAAAATTTGGATAAGATAAGTTAAAAGTTCCGTTCGCAAATTCTTCAGCTGACAAGGACACAGTGAAGATTTGGAACGAGTTTCAAATAGAACGCACATGAAGAATTTGTGAATAGATTGGGTTGAGTATAGCATAGAGGGGGAAGGGTCCGCTCACATTCACTTAGTAGAAAAATCAACTTGAAGAATTAGTCATAAGTGAATGCTGTAGAGGACATAAACTCATATATATATAGCCAATGAAGAAAAACAACGGAGAAGGTGAAGACGATGCAAAGTTGAAGAACATGAACAACTGAGGAGTTTCAAAAACAAAAAAAAACACAAATTGAAGATTTTCAACTTTTGTGGTGGCGTGACCCACCGTATTGTCGTAGGGCTATGAGAATCAAATTCTTCATTAATTTCTTCACACTTAGAGTGTTATTCTTCATTGATTGAAGAAAAACGTTTCTTCATGTGTTGCACATCTAAGTCATCAATTTTGCATAAGTGTTAGGATGAGTGTCCTTTTCAAAGAACATTCGAAGATTCTAGGATATTTAGCTCACACCGCAACTTGCTAAATCTCTTCTCATCCAAGGGCTTTGTGAAGATATCGGCTAGCTGTTCTTCAGTCTTCACATGCTCAATAGAAATGTCGCCCTTCAACACATGATCGTGAAGAAAATGATGACGAATCTGAATGTGCTTTGTCTTCGAGTTCTGAACTGGGTTGTGAGCAATCTTGATGGCACTCTCATTGTCACAGAAGAGAGGCACATTCTTCACGTTGACGCCGTAGTCCTTGAGAGTTTGCTTCATCCACAGCAACTGAGCACAGCAAGAACCAGCAGCAATGTACTCAGCTTCAGCAGTAGATAGTGATACGCAGTTCTGTTTCTTCGAGGACAAACATACCAAAGATCGTCCGAGGAAATGACATGTACCAGATGTTGACTTGCGGTCCACACGATCACCAGCATAGTCATAGTCAGAATATCAAATGAGATCAAAAGCCGAGCCCTTGGGGTACCATAATCCAAGTGTTGGTGTGTGAGCTAGATATCGAAGAATATGTTTCACAGCCTTATGGTGTGATTCCTTCGGTGTAGCTTGAAATCGGGCACACATGCAAACACTAAGCATAATATCTGGTCTAGATGCACATAAATACAATAAAGAACCAATCATGGAGCGGTATACCTTTTGATCGAAGTCAATACCATTTTCATCAGTGCACAGATGGCCATTTGTGGGCATCGGAATTTTGACGCCTTTGCAATCTTGCATGCCGAATTTCCTCAGTACATCCTTGAGGTATTTCTCCTGAGATATGAATATGCCATTGCGCTGTTGACGAATTTGAAGACCTAAGAAGAATTTCAATTCTCCCATCATAGACATTTGATATTCTTCACTCATCATATAGACAAATTCAGCACTATAACGTTGGTCAGTACAGCCAAAGATAATATCATCAACATATATTTGGCACACAAACAATTCACCATCATAAGATTTAGTGAAAAGAGTAGGGTCAAGTGAACCGGGTTTGAAGCCTTTCTTCATGAGGAATTCCTTCTTGAGGCCATAGAGGGCCTTATTGAGTCTGAAGACTTTGTCAGGATGCTTTGGATCTTCAAAACCTGGGGGTTGAGCAACATATACTTCTTCCTCAAGCTTACCATTGAGGAATGCACTTTTCACATCCATTCGATATAAAGTGATATCATGATGGTTAGCATAAGCAAGTAATATGCGAATAGCTTCAAGTCTAGCAACAGGTGCAAAATTTTCATCGAAATCAATTCCTTCAACCTGTGTGTAGCCTTGAGCTACAAGCCGTGCCTTATTCCTCACCACAAGGCCATTTTCATCTTGCTTGTTGCGGTAGATCCACTTTGTGCCAATGATATTGTGCTTGCGAGGATCTGGACGTTTAACCAGTTCCCAGACGTTGTTGAGTTCGAATTGATGTAATTCTTCTTGCATGGCCTGAATCCACTCAGGCTCCAGAAATGCTTCATCTACCTTAGTGGGCTCTGTGATAGAGACAAAAACATAGTGCCCACAAAAGTTAGATAAATGTGAAGCTTTTGAGCGTGTGAGAGGACCTGGTGCTTCAATGTCATCGATGATCTTTTCAACTTGCACTTCTTTTGCAACGCGAGGATGAGCAGGTTGTCGTCGAGGAATTTGATCAACATTTTCTTCAGCACCATTTTCTTCAGCATTTTCTTCAGGTGCATTAGCTCGACGTTTTTCATGTTCTGGAATGAATTCTTCAGCAGATTCTTCGGTAGGAATGACATCCTCAGTAGCCTTGAACTTGATAGTTTACTCAGGTGCTGGTTCATCTATCACAGAGGGTAGGTGCTCTCTTTGTGAGCCATTAGTTTCATCGAACCGCACATCTACAGTTTCAACAACCTTGTGAAGAACGTTGTTGAAGACTCTGTAGGTGTGCGAGTCCTTTCCGTAACCAAGCATAAAACCTTCATGTGCTTTCGGTGCAAATTTAGCATTGTGATGAGGATCTCTAATCCAACATTTAGCACCGAAGACTTTGAAATAACTCACATTGGGTTTCTTGTCATTGAGGAGTTCATAGGCAGCCTTCTTGAAGAATTTGTGAAGATATACCCTGTTGATGATGTGGCACGCAGTATAAATTGCCTCAATCCAGAAGTGACGAGGCGTCTTGTACTCATCAAGCATAGTGCAAGCCATCTCAACAAGAATTCTGTTCTTGCGCTCCACGACGCCATTCTGCCGAGGAGTGTAAGGAGCAGATAACTCATGAGTAATACCAAGTTCATCAAGATAGTCATCAAGACCAGAATTCTTGAACTCAGTTCCATTGTCACTTCTGATGTGCTTGATCTTCACACCAAAGTTGGTTGAAGCCCTCGAGGAAAATCGTTTGAAGACTTCCTGCACTTCATGTTTGTAAGTAACAATGTGTACCCATGTGTATCGAGAGTAATCATCAACAATAACAAAGCCATAGAGAGATGCATCATTTGTGACTGCTGAGTAATGGTTAGGACCGAAGAGATCCATATGAAGCAATTCAAATGGTCGAGGAGTGGTCATGATAGTCTTTGCTGGATGCTTAGCCTTGGTCATCTTTCCAGCTTCACAGGCTCCGCATAAGTGATCCTTGAGGAATTTGACATTCTCAATGCCAATGACGTGCTTCTTCTTCGCAAGCGTGTGCAAATTCCTCATGCATGCATGACCAAGTCTTCGATGGCATAGCCAGCCTTCTGAAGCTTTTGCAAGTAGGCACACGGCTGGTTGCGGTCCTGTAGAGAAATCAACAATATACAAGTTTCTTCTCCTAAAGCCTTCGAATACTTTGGAATTGTCAGCATCCATAACCACAACACAACGATACTTGCCAAAGACAACAACCATATCAAGATCACAAAGCATTGAGACAGACATGAGGTTGTATCCTAAGGACTCGACAAGCATGACTTTGTCCATGTGTCGATCCTTTGTGATCGCAACCTTACCTAGACCCAATACCTGACTTTTGCCTTTGTCAGCGAAGATGATATGCTTCAGATGCGATGGTGATAAGGGAGCATCCATCAATAGATTCTTGTCACCAGTCATGTGATTTGTACATCCACTATCGAGGACCCACTCAGTGGCTTTGGGTTGATCATCTTGCAGATGAATTAGTGCAGCTTACAAACTTCATATACTTCATCAGTGAAGAATATGACATCACAATTTATCAGACGAATTTCATCAAGCAATGCAACAGTTAAAAACAGTATGAGGAGGTGAGAAATGAAAGTTCATTTCTGCATGATTAGCCTGCGTCCTTTCAGGCACTTTTCAGGTCTCGAGAAAATTCTTCAGACGTTAAAGTACGTCTGGAGACCTGACCCTGCATAAAAGATTAGTTCTTTTTCTTCACCACCCACATCTGAAGGGGTGGCAGAGAGTTCATCAACCTGCAAGCTCCATACGAGAAAGGTGGCATAGAAGCCAATCCATTTCATTTCACATAAGAGGAGTTAGGGTAAGCATATGAATAAGCAAAGAAATTCTTCGAGGACTTAGGAACATAATGATTAGAAGAATAATGCTCATATTCATAGCCCTTAGCTCTTCCCTGCGAAACAGAGTTGTTAGCACGATGATGTTCATATGAGGACTTTGATCCTTTTGAGAAATATGATCCACGTGAGGAATTCGATCCGTATGAGGACTTGGATCCATATGAAGAATTTGGTCCAGATGAAGAATTTGATCTGGGGTTCCTATTCTTCACAGGTGGTCTCATGAGGACATTCACCTGAAGACTTTCAAGGCACCTTTTGGGAACCCAGATTTTCTTCATAGGAGAACCGTTCCTGCAATTAGTGCCAACATATCTAGCAAATACTTCACCATTCTGATTTTTAAACAGTTTATAGTTGGAGTAAAATGACTCATCAGAAGAATGAGAAGATTCACAGGTAAAGCCAGATAAATTAGATGGATGAACTGGAGGTCCCTTTGCAGCAACCCATGAGGTTTTGGGGTACTGCTCAGGCTTCCAATATGTACCACATCAGCATTGAGTTTCCTCTCAAAGGCAATACCATCTTTCCTAGGGTTCCTATTGAGGATCTGCTTTTTAAGCACATCACAGAGAGTCTGATGCCCTTTGAGGTTTTTGTACATGCCTGTCATGTACAATTCCTTCATCCCTGCATCGTCAGTGATACTAGCAATGTCCTCACATGAGGAATTAGTGATAGCAGAGACTGTTGAAGAATTTGTAGCATTAGAAGCATTTGAGCATTCAGGTGAGGAATTAGCAGATTCACGTTCAATGCATTTCAAACATGGAGGAACAAATTCTTCCTGAGCAGCGCTGATTTGTTGAGCAAGTAATGAATCGCGCACCTTCTGAAGATCTTCATAACTCACTCTTAGCTTCTCAAGATCTTGCTTTCTTTGAAGAAATTCATAAGAAAGCTTCTCATGATCAGATAAGAGAGTGTTATGTTGATCTTGAAGGGTGTCATACTTAGTATGAAGTCTCTGAAGACTTTCAGCCAAAGCTTTTGACTGATCCATTTCTTCACCCAACATATCATCGCTCTTATTTAGCATGTATTGAACTTTTTCCAAAGCTCTTTGTTGTTTAATGGCAAGGGAAGCAAGTTTGACATAGCTGGGTCCAAATTCATCACCAGATTCATAATCATTTGACTCGGATAGGTAGCATTCAGTTACCTCAGCACTTTTTGCCATAAGGCATGATGAAGAGGATGATGATTCTGGTTCGAATGTCATCGCTTTGAGAGATTCCTTGAAGTCCTCAAACCAAGGATCATGATGGGTTCGATGACCTTCATAGACCTCAGAGAGACGGTCCCAGATAAGCTTCGCATGATTAAGATGCATGATGTTCCTAAACTGATTTTGAGACAGACAGGAGCAGATGACGTCCCTCGCCGTGAGGTTGAGAAGAGTGTACTTGCAAATGTCATCAGCTTCTCCCATCTTGCACAGATCGGTAAGACCAATCTCAGTGACGGTCCACAGTTCGCTGTTCATCTCCATGAGGCGCTTCTTCATCATGGCCTTCCACTTGGGATACTCGGGACCGTCAAAGATGGGGCATGTCACTTTCTTCATACCCGCGGTCGACATAACTAAAACTCCAGGCGGTTAAACCAAAATCACATAGAACAAGGGAGTACCTTGCTCTGATACCAATTGAAAGTGCGTTATATCGACTATAGGGGGGTGAATAGACGATTTTTATGAATTCTTCACTGAGGAATTTGCCAGTGAGGAAATTCCTTAGCGAAGAACTACTTGCGGCGGAATAAGTACTCAAAAGTATGCATAGCAGAACACAAGCATGGTCATCATGATGAAATGAAGACAAGCACAGAGTACAGAAAGCGTAAACACAGGATAACATAGGATGAAGAGAAACAGACTGAAGAAATTGAACTGAGGAAATTGAGAAAGTCTTCAGTCAAAGTCTTCAAACACAGATATGAACAAGTGCACAACACAGTAATGAGGAAATGAAAGAGTTGAGGAAATAGAACCAGTATGCTTGGTGAAGACAATGATTTGGTAGACCAGTTCCAACTGCTGTCTCAGTTGTACATCTGGTTAGGGCGGCTAGGTATTTAAACCTGAGGACACACAGTCCCAGACACCCAGTCCTGAACACACAGTCCAGGACACTTAGTCCTCACCGTATTTCCCTTGAGCTAAGGTCACACAGACCTCGCCCAATCACTCGTGATAAGTCTTCAGGTGACTTCCGAACCTTCACAAACTCGGTCACTCGGCGATCCACAATTTCCTCTTGGATGCTCTAGACCATGACGCCTAACTGTCTGGAAGAAGCACAGTCTTCAAAGGTAACAAGCGTCGGATCCACGCATGATCAATCTCTTTAGTGATGCTCAATCACTTTGGGTTTGTAGGTGTTTGGGTTTGGGTTTTCCTCACTTGATGATTTTCGCTCAAAGTCCTCGGAGGATGGGATGCTCTCAAATGACAAGTGTCAGTTTCTCTCGGAGTAGCCAACCAGCTAGTGGTTGTAGGGGGCGGCTATTTATAGCCTAGGGAGCAGCCCGACATGATAAGACATAAATGCCCTTCAATGATATGACCGTTAGGTGGATAAGATATTTTGGGACAGCTGGTGCGTAGCACAGCAACGGCCGGAAATATGAGGCTCAAATTCCTCAGGGCTATCATGTTCCTCACTGTGTAGGCAATCTGCACTGGCGAATTCCTAACTCCTCAGTCAGAACAAATTCCTCAGAGACCAGAAGAGCTTCGTCTCTGTCACTGAAGAATATGACTGAACTGTATGAGATTTCCAATGGCTTCACTTGAAGGGATTGGTAGGTGTAGGATTTTGAGTTGAGCATCACATGGAAATTTTTCCTTAGTATTTCCTCGACCCCTTTAACAGTATGGTGTTTCCTATGACTCAAGAAAGGGAAAATGAAACTACGAACACAAAAGTCTTCACGCCTCGTGTTCCTCAAATGAATACCAAGTCTTCGAGGTCACACCAATTTCTTCACTTTCAAAGTCTTCAGAAATCCGAAGTCTTCAGTCGAAGAACTTCATTTTTAGGGGTCGACTTTCTCTGTAAACATCAAACTCCTCATAGACTTGTAGACCTGTGTACACTCATAAACACATTAGTTCCTTAACCTATAAGTCTTCAATACACTAAAACCACTAAGGGGCACTAGATGCACTTACAGCGGATATCCAAAGTTGTAACTGGGGTCGTACCGACATGCAGCAGATACTGCCTCAAGAGCTGCAGCTTGGAGGCGAGCTGCCTCCGTCCTCCTCTCATACTCATTCGCCTCCTCCCTGGTTATAACATATCTCCTTTTTGCCTGAAAGTTATAAAGAAAGTAGGAGTGTGACACCCAAAATTTTATTTGGCTTTTTCAAAACTTTTCCTTGTTTTGAGGGAGGTGATTTGAACTTTTCTTCTAAAAGAACTCTCTCTCTCAACATATTCCCTTTTATGACTAGTGCTTCATTTTTGGATTCACTCAAAACTTGATTTTGGTCTTGGAGGTTTTCCTCTTTTATTTGGACTCAAACCAAAATGTTTTTCTCTTGGAAAAATGCCTTTTAAAAATTTCTTTGAAAAAGGCCCTATAGCTTTTGGAATGATCCTTTGCCACTTTCAAAAAATTCCTCTTGCCATGACCCAAGGGTAAATTCCCTCCCTTAAACCTCTCCTCACCTTTGGATCATGATTTACTTCAAATCCAGCAAGTTGGACCTCTCCATATAATTATTTTCCATTTAAATCTTATCAAAACAATTTCTGTCTTCTATTCTAGCCCTTGGAGATTTACAAAGGAACTACCCTTTCTGTTTTGATTTTTGCCCCCAAACCTTTTTCCCCTCCTATTCCTTTGAACCCTCAACCAAGATCCATGAAGATCCATTGGTCTTCAGTTCAAATTTTTCAAACTATACTTGCTGCAAGTTTGGACCAGATTTGTCAAATTTGATGAAATTCATTCAAATCCTTCTCCTAAAAATCTGAGAAAAATCAGGCAGCCTCTGGGTGCATTGAGTGGTCACCTCACCAAGTCCCAGCTCCAGAAAAAAATTTCTTCATGCCATATCATTCTGTCGAACACCTGCAGGGCATTGTCAATGTCAAGTTCAGTAAAATTCAGAGTGCAGTTCAAAAGCTGCTGTCGTTTTCTACAGAACATCTCCTCGATCTCGCCAGTAACCGCGTTGGCACCTTGCTCCCCGTCCCCTCCCCCTTGTCCCTGCACCGCACGAGCGCCTGGACGCTTGCGGACGTCGGCGACGAGCTGGAGGAGGTGCGCCGCCCCGTGACCGACGCCAGCGGCGGCTTTGCGACCGCCAGAGAGAGGCGCGGCGCAGACGGCGCCACCCAGCGCCGCCCAAGCCACCGGAGATCGCCGCGTGGCCTTCCACTCCCCAGAACGCGCTGCCACTCTCGTCGTGAACCGCTGGGCGCGGAGCGCGCTCTCTGCCGCCGTCGTGCCCGTGCGGCCACCCCACCGTGGACCAGCGCCATTACGCCAAGCCTGACCCAGTTTAGTAGTGGAACGGCACCGGTACACCTCACTGATGCTGCCTGGCCACCTAAACCCTCTGCTCAACCACTGCCTCGCCGTAATCGCTCGCCGGAGATTTCCCGTTCACGGCCATCCCCTCGATCCGCCTATAAATAGAGGCCCCGAGCTCGAACTCGAACCCACACCATCTCTGCACTCCATCTAGACCGCGCCAAGCCACTTGAAGAGCCCCGGGGGAGCCTTCTTCCCCAGCTCCGGCCGCCGCGACCCGCCACGGGATCCAGCTCGATTCGCTCCCGTGCGTGCACCTCTGCGTCCCATCTCTTGCCAGTAGCTCTCTAGTGCATCCCTCCTTCTGACCCGCGCTTCAATTCGGAGTTTGCAGCACCCACCAGAGTTCTCCACCATCACCCGAGCCGCCGTCCGCCGGAGAAAGTGTCGCCGTCGACGTGGTGCTCTCCGTCGGTCGAGTCCACCACCCACCGACGCGGAAGGACACGCTGAAGCTCTTGGTACACTCCGATCTCCCTGTCTCGCCGTGGTTCAACGTCGGCGACCACCGCAGTCTTCGGGCGCCGGCGAACTTTTTAAACCTGACATGTGGACCCCCCCTGTCAGCCTCTATTCTCTTCTCCCTCGAAACGTTTTCTGTTGGCGCCTTCGGGCAAATACGTTTTCCCTTTGAGCTTGCGCGTTTCTTTCCGAAGCGTTTTCTGTTTTCTCAGTTAAGCCCCTGGAACTTCTCTGTTTCATTACAGATGAGCCCCTGGAACTTCTCTGTTTCATTATAGATGAGCCCCTGGACAGATTTTTGAGTGATTCTTTTTCTGACAATCTTATAATTTTGTCTAGTTTTTATGGGATTTATTTGGAAAAATTTTGGAGAAGTTTTTATGCACGCGTTGGTTTTCACGTTAGTGCCCGTTTTCGTTATGCCGTAGGTTCCGGAAAAGGTGACGGAGCCGCGAACTTCGCCAAGCTAGACTCCGACTTCTCCGAACCAGGCAAGCATGTTTGAACCTTTGATATAATAGGTGTTTTGCATGTTTGCGTGAGAGGTTGTGCGTGGCATATGAGTATCGGTGAGTACCTCGTTGCTTGTGAGGCAACTACCCGCGTGCTCCAAAGTTGCGATGATCTCTGATGAGAGATGGCCTAACCATGTGGTGACATGGAGGGCAGCAAGGTGGTACTGTTGTAGCATGCCAGCCTTGTGTCATCCGACAAACTCCGACGTTAACGTGGACGGAGTCACGTTATCGTTCTTCCCCCTTCCGTGCTACCACATGTTTTCTGCCAGAATGCGGTTTAGTAAGTTGGTAACCTCTTTCCGTGCACATACCAAACAGAGGGGCCGGGATGATGGTTCCATGGCCCTGGATTAAAGCCAGTCATCCGGTCAGGGGGCATGGGTGTTTCCGGTTGGGACCGAGAGGGGGGCACCCCTTAGAGCGCGCATATAGAAATTTGATCCCATGCTACGCGAGGTTGTAGCCTCCCCGTCTCAAGGTTTTTCTTGAACATTGCCGAGGGTGATCCCTGGCTTCGGAAATGTTGAATGGGTGTGTAATGGTTAGATGTACTTCTTCCAAAACACCGTAGACGGAACTAGTCCCCGTGACTACTGAAATCCGTTGGTTGTGGTTAAAGTACAAACTCTGCAGAGTCAAATCCTTCCGAGTCATCGTATCCATAGTCAAGTATCGTGATCAGCGTATCCATGTCTATGTCATCACCCCGTGGTATTCTCGTTCCGATAAGCAAGCTTGAGTATTAGACTTGGCTGAACGTTATTCCTGTGCATGGACTAACCCTGTTGTTTACCTCATGTCTACTTGTTCTCTTGATATGATTTATAATTCATGAACTACTAAGTTGTGAATATAAGCCCTTTATGTGATGTCGCTCAGACATCCGACTGTGGCATGTTTTGTCTCTTACTTTCAATATAAGCCCTTTATGTGATGTCGCTCAGACGTCTGATTGTGGCACGCACTGCCTTTATTTTCTGTTATAAGCCCTTTATGTGGTGTCGCCCCGACGCCCGCTGTGGCATTATTATCCTTGCAGTTTCCTCTCGAGGAGTCATTCAGACCCTCGTTTGGCACCGGTATTACTATTCTTGCAGTTTCCTCTCGAGGAGTCATTCAGACCCTCGTTTGGCACCCAGTATTTATTTTGGGATTTCGGGAGGACTACCGCCCGACTTCTCTGTTATTTACCCATGCAACAATGTCTCTATGTCTGAACGCACTTGTTATTCCGTTCTTATGCTTCATGTTTACATTTGTTATATCTTATGTCCAAACTGTCTTGCGAGTACTTTCATAGTACTCACCTGGCTTGTGGATTTGGCCAGATGTTGACGAAGGCGATCTCTTGGATGAAGAGTTTGATAGTGCGTCCGACGCCTAGAGGAGTCCCAGTCAGCCCTGTGCGATCCCGGATAATGGTCACTTGTACTATATACGCTTCCGCCACCCGCAATAAGTCTCCTCGAGCCTCACTCCGACGCTCAAAGAGCTGTAGTTTTCAGGAGTCATATCACCCACTTCGCGGTGATATTTCCACCATCGTTGTTATCGTGAGTTAGTAGTTATGCCACCCTATCCACTGTTATGTTTTATCGGCGTCCATGTAATAAATTGTTGAGCAGTCCCCACTCAACCTTGTATTATATTCAGTACTCCTGATATTTTTCTTCTATGACCGAGATATTGTCTACCAGCGAGAAGGAATTCTTCTTTACTGGTCCGTAAAAGGGATTGGTCTCTCAATAATTATTTTATTGAAAAACCGGTCGTGACAAGCTTGGTACCAGAGCCAGGCTGACTGTAGGAAGCCACTAGGTGCGATCGCTAATCGGTTATTAGCATCTTTTGTGCTTTTTCAGCATTTTGCAATTGTAGCTATTTTCTGTTGGTCATCATAAATTTATGACATGACTACTTAGAATTTTTGCCTACTTTTGTAGATGGCTGGCAGCAACTGTGAGACTCGAGTGTTCACGAACATGCCCGAGGGGTTTGTCAAACTCCTCGTCTCCATCACCAAGCTCGCGATCGGGCCAGCGACTCGCCCGGAGTTCACGCTTTACCAGCACAAGCTCAGCGACGACGTGTCTATGCACCAAGCTGTGGTGCAATTCAAGGGAGGACGTTCTGCAGCTCGCCACTTCCGTTTTGTGGGAAGGGCCATGCCTACGGAGAGGCATGCCATGCAGATGGCTGCCCGTGAGGCGATAGCTCATCTTCGGGACATCCTTCCTACGATGAAGACTCGTCGCTACCGCTACCTCCCATGCCACGTGCCATATACTAGTCACTATGCATTCGCCTGCCATCGGGGAGAACGAGATGAAGCCATCGAGATGGTTGTGGAGTATCTCAAGGCTCTGGAGGAGTCTTTCGACAACCTCGTGGACGATCTTGTGGCTGCCCGCATGGACTTGGTCCGGGGCGGTCCTGCCTGCAGGAAGGAGCTCCTTCACACAGCACCGCCTCTGACTTTCGTCTCGTCCTCAGCATCTTATGCACCGGCCGTTTTAGCCACTGCTCGCCGTCTGCCTACCACTGAGGAGTTCGACAGAGTCATCGCTCCTATTCCAGTCAGAGCTGCACCGCCTGTCGCCCCCGCGCCATCACCGCAGCGCGGTGTTGCACGCCAGGAGCCAGCTAGGGAGGAGGTGGAGGTTGAGTCTCCTGGACCGCTGAGTCTTGCCCTCGGCAAGGGAAAGGAAATCTTCACCATCTCCGACTGAGAGCGCCGAGTAGCCGCGCGTTATGTCTGCTTGTATGATGTGTTTTCTCTGTACGCTAGTTTGTATTGGTGTGTTTGCTGCTTTCCGGAGGAGTACGCTAGTCTAAATAACATGTCAGGAATGTGTACGCGCATCCTGAGTGCTGTATCGTGTGTTTGCTTTTCGCGTGTAAGATATATGCTAAGCAGTTCTTCTCCGTGCAAAATCGTTTATGTTTTCTTAAAAAACCTTGAGGTCTTTTAAATTGTTGCCTTTGCAAGATTTTCCTTGTGCTACACAGTTCTTCTCATGGGTTTTGCAAAATAATACCCCAGACTAGAAAAATGTCTCGCCCGTGGACTCGCTCCATGCCCAATCAGCCAGAAGAAGTTTATGGGACACACACTAGCAACAACTTCACTCAGGGACAGTCCAGTCAACAAGACAGCGAAGCAGCCTTGTCTCAAGTATGCCGTCTCTTCGAACAAAGCCAGCAACAACACCAAGAGATGATGAATCACGTCATCAATATGGGAAACCACCGTGAACCCTATCAACCTCATTCCAAGTTATCTGAGTTACAGAAGACTCGCCCTTCAAATTTTGCTCACACTGATAGGCCGCTGGAAGCCGATGACTGGCTTCGTGACATCGAAAGGAAGCTGATTATTGCTCAGTGTTCAGATCATGAGAAGGTGCTTTATGCACCACACTACCTTACTGGAGCAGCTGTAGCATGGTGGGGAAACTTCCTACACATGCATCCCAGTGAACACAACATCACCTGGGAAGAGTTCAAGGAAGGCTTCCGTGGGGCACACATCCCCAGGAGCATCATAAAAATCAAGAAGAGAGAATTTGATGACCTGAAGCAGAGAGGCATGTCAGTGACAGAATACAATGGTCAGTTTACCTAGCTATCCCGTTATGCCTACGACGAGCATATGACGGATAGCAAGAAGATGGAAAAATTCCTGGACGGTCTAGCACCAGCCCTAAGATGCCAGCTGGTGGTACACACTTTCCCAGATTTTAAAACTCTGGTTGACAAGGCCATCACCTTGGAGAATGAACGCCGCAGCCTGGAAGATATCCGTAAGCGGAAAAGGGATAAGACGACCCTCGCTCGCAACAACCGAAGCAAGACTGAGATCCCAAGGACAGGAGCAAGGAAATCCACGACTACTGATCTAAGGCCCGTCAGGCAGTTTCATGCCAGGGACAAGGAGTTCACGTACCATCCAGGGGTCACCTGCTATGCTTGTGGTGAAGAAGGGCACTATGCTAAACAATGCCCAAAGCCGAGGAACTCGGCCCCCAAGCCGAACAATGGTGGAAACAATCCAGCCCCCAAGCGCAACAATTTCAATCCCAACAACAACCACAAGAAGGGTCACCTGAACCATGTGACCAGGGAAGAAGCGCAGAATGCCCCAGACATCATGCTCGGTACGTTCCCTGTCAACACAGTACCTGCCACGGTTTTGTTTGATTCTGGAGCTTCCCATTCGTTCGTTTCGAAGAGTTTTGTTTTGCAACATGGTTTTCCGATACTTCCCTTGGAAAAATCTATGATTATCAAGTCCCCCAGAAATAAGCAAATCGCTCAGAGCTACTGCCAAGGAGTAATCATTGAGTTCGAAGGACTACAGTTCCAAGCAAATCTCATCGTGTTTGAAAATAAAGGACTGGATGTCATTTTAGGGATGGACTGGTTAACCACCAACAAAGGATTCATTGACTGTTTCAATCGGACCGTGATTCTCACTCACCATCATGGCAAGACAATAAGGGTTACAGCTCAAGAAAGACCACGGTCACGGCAACCAAAATTGAACAAAATGGACATTTCAGAACTGGGTAAAGTTCCAGTGGTATGCGAATTTCCTGACGTATTTCCTGAAGAACTACCAGGCATGCCACCAGACCGAGAGATAGAATTCAGCATCGAACTAGCACCTGGCACCGCTCCCATCTATAAGAAACCGTATAGGATGGCACCCTCAGAATTAGTGGAGTTGAAGAAACAGATAAAGGAATTATTGGACAAAGGATTTATTCGAGCCAGCTCCTCGCCATGGGGTTCGCCAGTGTTGTTCGCCAAGAAAAAGGATGGGACACTGAGGCTGTGTATAGACTATCGAGCCCTCAATATGGTCACCATCAAAAACAAATATCCGATGCCACGGATAAATGATTTGTTTGACCAGCTCGCACAAGCCAAGGTGTTCTCAAAAATTGATTTGAGATCGGGATATCATCAACTGAAAGTACGGACAGAAGATATCCCTAAAATAGCATTCACCTCCAGATACGGATTATATGAATTCACAGTGATGCCTTTTGGTCTAACAAACGCCCCCGCATATTTCGTCCACCTCATGAACAAATTTGTTGTGGTGTTCATCGACGATATTCTGGTATACTCAAGGACACCAGAAGAGCATGCTGAGCATCTCAGAGTTGTTTTGGGAGAATTAAGGAAACATCGGCTGTACGCCAAATTTAGCAAGTGTGAGTTTTGGCTAAGGCAGGTTGGTTTTCTAGCCATATATTGAACCATGAAGGCATGGCCGTAGATCCAGAAAAAGTCAAAGCCATACTTGACTGGAAGCCACCCGCCAACGTTACAGATGTGCGGAGTTTCCTAGGAATGGCCGGATATTACAGAAGATTTATTGAAGGATTCTCCACTGTGGCAAAACCAATAACACAGTTGCTCAAGAAAGACAAGAAATTTGTATGGACGGAAGCATGCGAGAGAAGCTTCCAAGAACTTAAGAAGAAGCTGACAACCGCACCGGTCTTAACTGTGCCAGACATACACAAGAGTTTTGAAGTGTATTGTGACGCGTCCCGAAAAGGTCTCGGATGTGTACTAATGCAGGATGGCAAAGTTGTCGCGTATGCCTCCAGGCAGCTGCGAAAACATGAGGAAAATTACCCAACACATGACTTGGAGCTAGCAGCAGTCATACATGCACTCAAGGAGTGGAGGCACTTTCTGTTGGGAAATCGCTGTGAAATATATACGGACCATAAGAGTCTCAAATATATTTTCACACAACCAGAGCTAAATTTACGCCAACGACGCTGGTTGGAATTGGTCAAGGACTATGATGTCGGCATTCACTACCATCCGGGGAAAGCAAATGTAGTGGCTGATGCCCTTAGTCGAAACCCCAGCCCGGACAACGACGGTCCGCAAAACTTGAGGCCTGAGTTTCAGCAAGAGTTTGCTAGGCTCAACATGATGTTAGTCTCTAAGGGCACCGTATCAAATCTGGAGATACAACCCACCCTAGTGGAACAAATCAAGAAAGCTCAACAGGGACATCCCAGCATCGAAGGTATAAAGAAGAAAATGGACCTTGGTAAGGCTTCAGAGTTTGTCACAGACAGTGAAGGAATATTATGGTACGGAGACAGACTTTGCGTGCCTAACATTGAGGAACTCAAGCAACAAATCCTAACCGAAAGCCACACTGCTCCATACTCGATCCATCCTGGAGGTACCAAAATGTACAAAGACATTCAGGAAAGATTTTGGTGGCACGGTATGAAAAGGGATATAGCCGCATTTATTGCTTGTTGAGATTCATGTCAGCGCATCAAGGGCGAGCATCAAAAGCCAGCAGGGCTACTCCAGCCAAACAGGATACCGGAGTGGAAATGGGATGAAATAGGAATGGATTTCATCGTCGTACTACCCCGATCACAACGCGGGAATGACGCCATATGGGTCATCACACACCGACTAACCAAGGTTGCCCATTTCATTCCCGTGAAGACTACCTACTCCACACAAAGACTGGCCAAACTCTATCTCTCCCGTATAGTTTGTTTGCATGGAGTCCCAAAGACTATAATATCCGACCGAGGCACACAATTTGTCTCCAAATTTTGGGATCACCTGCAACAAGCTCTGGGCACGCAGCTAGCTTTCAGTACAGCGTACCACCCTCAGACTGATGGACAAATGGAACGTGTGAACCAAATCCTAGAGGATATGCTGAGAGCCTGTCTGCTCACCTATGGGTCCAGTTGGGAAGAGAGTTTGCCATATGCCGAGTTTGCTTACAACAACAGTTACCAAGCCAGCTTGCAAATGGCACCCTTTGAAGCATTGTACGGACGGAGGTGTCGTACCCCACTAAATTGGTCAGAAACAGATGACAGTCGTATCTTCGGCCCAGACATGCTTAAAGAGGCCGAGGAGAAAGTTAAGCAGATCAGGGACAGACTCAAGACAGCGCAGAGCCGACAAAAGAGCTACTACGATCAAAAACATCGTGAAGTCAGCTTTGAACCCGGTGATTCCGTATACCTACGAGTGTCTCCTATGAGGGGCATGCAACGGTTCAAAATTAAGGGGAAGCTAGCCCCGAGATTTATTGGACCATTCCGTATAGTCGCACGAAGAGGCACAGTAGCCTACAAACTAGACCTACCCAAGGAGCTGTCAGACGTCCATGACGTGTTCCACGTCTCTCAACTGAGAAAATCTGTAAGTAACCCGGAGAAGCATGTACCTCATGAGAGCATTGATATACAACCAGACCTCACCTTCAGAGAGAGGCCAGTAAAGATTTTGGAAGAGACTAAACAGGAGGACCCGTCAGAAAACAACAAAAAAATTCAGGGTTCAGTGGAGCAACCACACTGAGGATGAAGCTACATGGGAAAGGGAAGATTTCCTTCAAGCAGAATATCCATACCTATTTGAGGATCAGCTGAAATCTCGAGGACGAGATTTTTCCTAAGGGGGTAGGTGTTGTGACACCCAAAATTTTATTTGGCTTTTTCAAAACTTTTCCTTATTTTGAGGGAGGTGATTTGAACTTTTCTTCTAAAAGAACTCTCTCTCTCAACATATTCCCTTTTATGACTAGTGCTTCATTTTTGGATTCACTCAAAACTTGATTTTGGTCTTGGAGGTTTTCCTCTTTTATTTGGACTCAAACCAAAATGTTTTTCTCTTGGAAAAATGCCTTTTAAAAATTTCTTTGAAAAAGGCCCTATAGCTTTTGGAATGATCCTTTGCCACTTTCAAAAAATTCCTCTTGCCATGACCCAAGGGTAAATTCCCTCCCTTAAACCTCTCCTCACCTTTGGATCATGATTTACTTCAAATCCAGCAAGTTGGACCTCTCCATATAATTATTTTCCATTTAAATCTTATCAAAACAATTTCTGTCTTCTATTCTAGCCCTTGGAGATTTACAAAGGAACTACCCTTTCTGTTTTGATTTTTGCCCCCAAACCTTTTTACCCTCCTAGTCCTTTGAACCCTCAACCAAGATCCATGAAGATCCACTGGTCTTCAGTTCAAATTTTTCAAACTATACTTGCTGCAAGTTTGGACCAGATTTGTCAAATTTGATGAAATTCATTCAAATCCTTCTCCTAAAAATCTGAGAAAAATCAGGCAGCCTCTGGGTGCATTGAGTGGTCACCTCACCAAGTCCCAGCTCCAGAAAAAAATTTCTTCATGCCATATCATTCTGTCGAACACCTGCAGGGCATTGTCAATGTCAAGTTCAGTAAAATTCAGAGTGCAGTTCAGAAGCTGCTGTCGTTTTCTTCAGAACATCTCCTCGATCTCGCCAGTAACCACGTTGGCACCTTGCTTCCCGTCCCCTCCCCCTTGTCCCTGCACCGCACGAGCGCCTGGACGCTTGCGGACGTCGGCGACGAGCTGGAGGAGGTGCGCCGCCCCGTGACCGACGCCAGCGGCGGCTTTGCGACCGCCAGAGAGAGGCGCGGCGCAGACGGCGCCACCCAGCGCCGCCCAAGCCACCGGAGATCGCCGCGTGGCCTTCCACTCCCCAGAACGCGCTGCCACTCTCGTCGTGAACCACTGGGCGCGGAGCGCGCTCTCTGCCGCCGTCGTGCCCGTGCGGCCACCCCACCGTGGACCAGCGCCATTACGCCAAGCCCGACCCAGTTTAGCAGTGGAACGGCACCAGTACACCTCACTGATGCTGCCTGGCCACCTAAACCCTCTGCTCAACCACTGCCTCGCCGTAATCGCTCGCCGGAGATTTCCCGTTCACGGCCATCCCCTCGATCCGCCTATAAATAGAGGCCCCGAGCTCGAACTCGATCCCACACCATCTCTGCACTCCATCTAGACCGCACCAAGCCACTGGAAGAGCCCCGGGGGAGCCTTCTTCCCCAGCTCCGACCGCCGCGACCCACCACGGGATCCAGCTCGATTCGCTCCCGTGCGTGCACCTCTACCTCCCATCTCTTGCCAGTAGCTCTCTAGTGCATCCCTCCTTCTGACCCGTGCTTCAATTCGGAGTTTGCAGCACCCACCGGAGTTCTCCACCATCACCCGAGCCGCCGTCCGCCGGAGAAAGTGTCGCCGTCGACGTGGTGCTCTCCGTCGGTCGAGTCCACCACCCACCGACGCGGAAGGACACGCTGAAGCTCTTGGTACACTCCGATCTCCCTGTCTCGCCGTGGTTCGACGTCGGCGACCACCGCAGTCTTCGGGCGCCGGCGAACTTTTTAAACCTGACATGTGGACCCCCCTGTCAGCCTCTATTCTCTTCTCCCTCGAAACGTTTTCTGTTGGCGCCTTCAGGCAAATACGTTTTCCCTTTGAGCTTGCGCGTTTCTTTCCGAAGCGTTTTCTGTTTTCTCAGTTAAGCCCCTGGAACTTCTCTGTTTCATTACAGATGAGCCCCTGGACAAAAACCTTTATAACTTTTTAATAAAAAGTGATTTTTGAGTGATTCTTTTTCTGACAATCTTATAATTTTGTCTAGTTTTTTATGGGATTTATTTGGAAAAAATTTGGAGAAGTTTTTATGCACGGGTTGTTTTTCACTTTAGTGCCCGTTTTCGTTATGCCGTAGGTTCCGGAAAAGGTGACGGAGCCGCGAACTTCGCCAAGCTAGACTCTGACTTCTCCGAACCAGGCAAGCATGTTTGAACCTGTGATATGATAGGTGTTTTGCATGTTTGCGTGAGAGGTTGTGCGTGGCATATGAGTATCGGTGAGTACCTCGTTGCTTGTGAGGCAACTACCCGCGTGCTCCAAAGTTGCGATGATCTCTGATGAGAGATGGCCTAACCATGTGGTGACATGGAGGGAAGCAAGGTGGTACTATTGTAGCATGCCAGCCTTGTGTCATCCGACAAACTCCGACGTTAACGTGGACGGAGTCACGTTATCGTTCTTCCCCCTTCCGTGCTACCACATGTTTTCTGCCAGAATGCGGTTTAGTAAGTTGGTAACCTCTTTCCATGTACACACCAAACAGAGGGGCCGGGATGATGGTTCCCTGGCCTTGGATTAAAGCCAGTCATCCGGTCAGGGGGCATGGGTGTTTCCGGTTGGGACCGAGAGGGGGGCACCCCTTAGAGCGCGCATATAGAAATTTGATCCCATGCTACGCAAGGTTGTAGCCTCCCCGTCTCAAGGTTTTTCTTGAACGTTGCCGAGGGTGATCCCTGGCTTCGGAAATGTTGAATGGGTGTGTACTGGTTAGATGTGTTTCTTCCAAAACACCGTAGACGGAACTAGTCCCCGTGAGTACTGAAATCCGTTGGCTGTGGTTAAAGTACAAACTCTGCAGAGTCAAATCCTTCCGAGTCATCGTATCCATAGTCAAGTATCGTGATCAGCGTATCCATGTCTATGTCATCACCCCGTGGTATATTCTCGTTCCGGTAAGCAAGCTTGAGTATTAGACTTGGCTGAACGTTATTCCTATGGATGGACTAACCCTGTTCTTTACCTCATGTCTACTTGTTCTCTTGATATGATTTATAATTCATGAACTACTAAGTTGTGAATATAAGCCCTTTATGTGATGTCGCTCAGACATCCGACTGTGGCATGTTTTGTCTCTTACTTTCAATATAAGCCCTTTATGTGATGTCGCTCAGACGTCCGACTGTGGCACGCACTGCCTTTATTTTCTGTTATAAGCCCTTTATGTGGTGTCGCCCCGACGCCCGACTGTGGCATTATTATCCTTGCAGTTTCCTCTCGAGGAGTCATTCAGACCCTCGTTTGGCACCGGTATTACTATTCTTGCAGTTTCCTCTCGAGGAGTCATTCAGACCCTCGTTTGGCACCCGGTATTTATTTTGGGATTTCGGGAGGAGTACCGCCCGACTTCTCTGTTATTTACCCATGCAACAATGTCTCTATGTCTGAACGCACTTGTTATTCCGTTCTTATGCTTCATGTTTACATTTGTTATATCTTATATCCGAACTGTCTTGCGAGTACTTTCATAGTACTCACCTGGCTTGTGGATTTGGCCAGATGTTGACGAAGGCGATCTCTTGGATGAAGAGTTTGATAGTGCGTCTGACGCCTAGAGGAGTCCCAGTCAGCCCTGTGCGATCCCGGATAATGGTCACTTGTATTATATACGCTTCCGCCACCCGCAATAAGTCTCCTCGAGCCTCACTCCGATGCTCGAAGAGCTGTAGTATTCAGGAGTCATATCACCCACTTCGCGGTGATATTTCCACCATTGTTGTTATCGTGAGTTAGTAGTTATGCCACCCTATCCGCCGTTATGTTTTATCGGCGTGCATGTAATAAATTGTTGAGCAGTCCCCGCTCAACCTTGTATTATATTCAGTACTCCTGGTATTTTTCTTCTGTGACCGAGATATTGTCTACCAGTGAGAAGGAATTCTTCTTTACTGGTCCGTAAAAGGGATTGGTCTCTCAATAATTATTTTATTGAAAAACCGGTCGTGACAAGGAGGAGGGAGGGCAACATGGACACTGCGCTGTCTGTCAAAGATTAGTCGATACTGGAGGAACTGTTCATTCCTCTCAAGAAACTGATGGCGAACCATATCACTATAATCTAGATAAGTAGGAGGTAACTCCATATCATTTCTATGTATGGGTACACCAAGATAATTAGCTACACAAGTTGCATAAATTCCACCAAACAAATCTCCACTTATACCGTTAAGATGCAACCATCATGCCACAATGGCCCCCAAGTTATATTGTTTATCACCTAATACCGCACTCTTGAGGACACAAAGATCTGGAACGCACATGTGACAAGCCTCATCTTTACCATTAATGCATCTACCTATAAAGGGAGAAAAATAATGTATGGAAGGAAAATGAATGCTCCCTATGGTAGCTTGTGTGATTTCTCTAGATTCCCCCACAATGACACTAGCAAGAAAGTCTTTAAATTCAGATTTGCGAGGTTCACTAACATTGCCCCACTGCGGGAGCTTACAAGCAGTATTAAAATCTTCCAAGTCCATGGTATATGATTTATCATAAAGATCAAATAAAACAGTGTGAGAATTGCGCGAGGATGTAAATTTAAACCTCCTTACAAAGGAATCAGTTAGGTAGCGGTACTGAAGGCACTTATCTGACACGAAGTCCTCAAGATCAGCATTACGCACATACGCGTCAAATTCATCCTTGATGCCTGCCTGGACCATAAACTCCTCGGCCATTCACAAGGCCGCACTTGAGCTTCTCTCGGTGGTACATCGTCCGGCTCGCGTATCGCGAGCCTTGGTCCTTGCTTCCTTGAGGAACAACCTTGGTACATTTTCCTAAACATTTTTCTTTCTCTGAAAAATTTCTGAAATTTTAGTGACTCAAAATAAAAGTGAAACAAACTCAACAAAATTGATAGCAACTACTCCCACAAGTGCCTAGAGGCTATATCATGCATTAAAACTACTTTGGACCATATAAATTTGACATGTAAGCTCAAGAACAGGGTCACCTTAGCAGCAAAAATTTGCAATAAATAAAGCACTAGAACAAAAACTAATTGGACCAATGGAGGAGTCACATACCGAAGAACAATCTCTCCAAACAGTTTTGTGAATGGGGCTTTGAGAAAAGAGATCAAAAATGGCAGCAAGATGAGCTAGAACACGAGGTTGAGCTATGGGAGGATTTTTTCTGGAGGAAGACGAAGTGAGTGGGTGCTGGAATAAGTGGAGGGGGTCCACGTGGGGCCCATGAGGCAGGGGGCGCGCCCCAGGGGGGTGGGCGCGCCCTGCACCCTCGTGGCAAAATGGTGGCCCCCCTGGTGTGTTCTCAGTGCCAGAAATTCTTAAGTATTCTACAAAAAATCATATTTCATTTTCAGGACGTTTAGAGAACTTTTATTTATGGGGTATTTTTATTGCAAGGATAATTCAGAAAGCAGACAGAAAATACTATTTTTGCTTTATTTAATCTAAATAACAGAAAGTAAAAGGAGGGTACAGAGAGTTGTGCTTTCTAACTTCATCCGTCTCGTGCTCATCAAAAGGAATCCGCTAACAAGGTTGATCATGTCTTGTTAACAAACTCTTTCTGAATCGCATGAAACCGGAGAATTTTCCAATAACACTAGGTTACCTCAACAGGGATATGCACGTCCCCAATAATAAGAATATCATATTTCTTCTTGACAGTAGGAAGAGGGAATTCAAAACCTCCAATAGTAATCGTTGAAATTTTTCCGATAGAATTGATACTGTGGACTTGAGGTTGTTTCCTCGGAAAGTGTACCGTATGCTCATTACCATTAACATGAAAAGTGACATTGGCTTTGTTGCAATCATTAGCAGCCCCTGAAGTATTCAAAAAAGGTCTACCAAGGATAATCGACAAACTATCGTCCTCGGGAATATCAATAATAACAAAGGCTGTTAAAATAGTAACGTTTGCAACCACAACAGGCACATCCTCACAATTACCGACAGGTATAGCAGTTGATTTATCGTCCATTTTGAAAGGATCCAGATGGATCTAGAGGGGGGTGAATAGGTACAATTACAAATTTTAATTATTACTTAGCAATTTTAGGCAATAATGCGGAATATGGAGGTGAGCCTAACAATTGCAAGTGTAGTACTAAGTACTAATCAAGTAACACAAGTATGTAAGTAAGCAAGCACAATATGATATAAGTAAGTGCTAAGAGACAAGTAACCACACATAGAGAGTTAGGGTTAGGAATAACCGCAACTCCGGGAGATGAGGATGTATGCCGATGTTCACTTCCTTGGAGGGAAGCTACGTCACTGTTAGAGAGGTGGATGTTACCACGAAGGCTCACCCTATTCTCCCTTTGAGACAACACAATGGAGGCGTTTCTCAACCACTAGTGGTAGACCTTGCGGTGGTCTCCAAACCCTCACAAACTTTTCCGGGGGTAATCACAAAGGTCGATTCCTATCCGAAAGAATCCTACTGCCTAGGAGTCTCCAACCTCCAAGAGTAACAAGAACGATGGGGAAAAGCTCAAGACTTGCTCAAATCACGAATTCCTTTGGTGCAAAGAAGGAGAAGGAGTGGATATATCACTTGATCGAACAACTTCTCTCAAATGCTCTCAAATCACTTGGGGATCTAAGATTTGGTGTGGAGGAGTGAGAGAGAGAGTGAAATGTGTTCTAGGGTTTGTTCAAAGTCAGTGGTCAGCCCTCTCCCGTGGAGAAGAAGGGCTATATAGTGTGGGCACAAATATGGTCGTTGTAGTGTAAGTGAATGGGCAGGCTGGACATCCGGGCAAGGGGCCGGACATCCGGCCAGACAAGGTGCGAGGAACAAAGAAGAAATAGAACAGATAAATAGAGGGGCCGGACATCCGGGGGCCAAGCCCGGACATCCGGCGTATCAGGAAGGCCCGGACATCCGGCAGATGGCCGGACATCCGGAGCGATCACTCCAAAGTTACAGAACCTCAGCTATTCCACGAGTAGTAGAGGCCGGACATCCGGGATAGGGCCCGGACATCCAGCGTATCAGGAAGGCCGGGACATCCGAGGAAAACCCGAACATCTGGCGTGGAACCAGAAACCTTCTGGATATGAAGAGGGCCAAGACCGGACATCCGGGGCACGAGCCGGATATCCGGGGAGCAGCCCGGACATCCGGCACGAGGCCCGGACATCCGGCACTCCTAGGGGCATAACAAATTAGAGAGTAGTGATAGATCAAATGATTTATGGAAAGGAGATATCATGGCAAGAGCAAGTCTTTTACTAACCTAATCGATCCCCTCTTAATAGTGCGGGATCCTATACTCAAGGAAACAAAATATAAAATCATTTTAATACTTCATCCTTGAGTGAAACCACTTTGTATGCTCTTGATCCACACACTTTGATGAACCGGGGACCAACACTTGAGATTTAGCTTGACAGCCATTGTTAGTCCCCTACATGTATATTGTCATCAACATAAAAACATGATGTAAGGGCATGATTGCTCTTTCAATCTCCCCCTTTTTGTTTGTTGATGACAACCATACATGTAGTATCATAGATGCAATAAATAATCTTAGCATTGACAATCATGAGAGCAAAAGTACAGAATAAGTTTATGTTTCTATTTGCTTTTAACTCACCCTCAATGTGTGCATGGAATGAATATGTTAGGATGTACAACACAATCTTCGTATGGTAGCATATGTAGCTCAAAGAGATATAAATGTGAGAGACATGCACATATGAAACCAACATTTCATAGCAACAAGATAATCCACAAGATATGATCATAGTCTCACACGAATAAGTACCATAGGTAGCAACATAACAAGTAGTAGTTAACACAAATAGTCAACATAACATAGCATGACATAAGATACTAAGATACTACTTCTCCCCCTTGGACAGCAACAAGTAAAAAGGTGTGAAGAACTGAATGGACTCTATCACTCCTGGCGGATGTCATCATCATCATCAAAGAACTCGGGGTACTCGACACGAGATGGAAATCTGATAATGGACGAGGACGGAGCCGCGGGAAGAGGATCATCATCACTCACGGGACTCCCACGGTCACGGAGGCGCTGCTTGAGCTAATTCTTGGAGATGATGAGGCGCTTCTGAACATCATGATTCTGCTGACAGCTGAAAGTGCTTGCCTTCATGATAGTAGACTGAGCCTTGCCGAAGAACGAGGCAAGGCGTCCACGAGGAGCAGACGAGGAAGATGGAACAGAGGAACCAATGGGCTGAGTCCCACTAGTAGACCTCCTAGGCTGAGTGGGAGCAGCAATCTGAGCACTAGTCACCACACGCATATGAGGAGGAGGCGTCCAAATGGAGTGCACAACCACCTCAAAGGGAGCAGTGTGATCAATCAGAGCTTGAATAAATGGAGCATGAGGGAACTAGCGCGACTGAATGAAGCTGCAAAGACAGATCTCATGCCAAATGAAATGGGCTGTGTCCAGAGGCAGAGTGGGTTCGTCATGCATACGAACCATCAAGTCAATACAGTAGTTGCGAGCCATTGAGCGATCTCCCTTCTTAGGATAGAGGGTGCAAAACACACACTGATAGAGGATGTAGTAAGGAGCACGGAAGATGGATACCTCATTGAGTGGATATCCACGTTCCTCTTCAATGAGCTGAGAGGTAGGCTTCACAAGAGACAAGCAAGCATCAATCCCTTTGGTCTTATACTCTGGATCCATATTGTGAATGCAATGTCCAACTCCAGAGAGGCCCAAAATCTGAACAAACCGATCATAGGTGATACTCAGTGTAGTGTCATCGGTCATCCATGTGAGAGTGTTGTCCGGACCAAAGAAACATGTGTCATAGAACTGAAGAATGGCAGCTTCATTCCAATCACACCTGAAGGTCATTGCAGGACCTAGGGTCATATCATCAATGATCTTGACCGGGTTGTTAGGGAACATGGCAGGATGATCACGTAGGAATTTTAGATCCAAGTATTTCTGAGGAGCAAGTCCTCGCCCATGGACGAAATTGGAATAGAGATCATGCTGCATATGAGTCCAGAACCGAGGATCCTCGGCATCAGCCACCATCTCATATTGATTGACATCCCGACGAAACACAAGATATTGACCTGCCCCCACAGTTGTGAAGTCGTGAGTGGGGCGATCCCCGCTGTCAGGAAGCTCCATGGAGATGCGACGACCATGGAAAACGGGCATTGCAAAACCATGTACTTGAGGCACCGGCGCCCTCCTACACTACAAAAAAAAAGACACATCTGTGACATTTTGGGCCGAACGAAATTTTTTTCTGTCATACATACGACGCTTCTATGACGATAATTGTGACAAAACCCGGCATCATCATAGATGTGGTGGGCTCCTACTTCTATGACAAAAAATGGGCTTTCCGTCCTGGGCGGGCCGGAGATGCAGCTGCATGACATTCTTTGGGCCGTCCATCACGGAAATAACCATGGTAGAAGCGAGGGCGAGGAAACTTTCGGGGAGTTCCCGGTTACGGTGGGAGGTCGGGGGCCGAGCGATGCACGTTTCTCTCGTACACGTACGCGCGTGTGTGCGAGGTGTTGGCTCTAACTGAACCCGAGCGAGGCGTTGGGCTCTAACTGAACCCGAGTGATTGCACTGCAGGCTACGCGTTACTGAACCCGAGCGATCGATCGATGGCTGTTAACTGAACCCGATCGAGCGATTCCTTCGCTACTGCTGCTAACTGAAGCCGATCGATGATGCCTCTGGATGAACAGTGAGCGTTGCTGGGGGGTTGGATGAACAGTTCCCGGTGGGGGTGGATGAACAGGACCCCGTGGTGTTGCCTCTGGATGAACAGGACCCCGATCGATCGAGCCGGTTGGGGCTGGATGAACAGGACCCCATGGAGGGCAGGATGAACAGGACCACCCCGTGGAGGGCAGAATGAATAGTAGACGGTGGAGGGCTGGATGAATAGTAGCCCGTGGAGGGGTGGTTGAACAGGAGCCCTTGGAGAGGGCTGGTTGAGCAGTAGCCGGTGGACTAGCGCGTGGTGGAGGCTGGATGAACAGGAGCCCGTGGATGAACAGTCGCAGGTGGAGGCTGGAGGAGGTCAACGGTGGATGAACAGTAGCCCGTGGAGGCTGGAGGGGGTCGACGGTGGAGATGAACAGTGTCCCGTGGAGTCCCGTTTTGCGGTACGCCACACCCCTCCCGATGAACAGGACCCCCGTTTCGACCGTATCGCTCCAACACAAGTCTGTTTCCTCCGTTTTGCGGTACGCCACACCCCTTCCGATCAACAGGACCCCCATTTCGACCGTAGGAGGTCCGTTTCCTCCGTTTTGCTGTACGCCAGACCCCTCCCGATGAACAGGATCCCGTTTCAAACGTGGCCGGTCAAACACAAGGCCGTTTCCTCCGTTCTGCGGTACGCCAGGCCTCGTTTCCATCGGCTGTTCTGTCCAAACTCTCCCGATGAACACGACGACGCATTCCGTTCCGACCCAGCCGGTTGGCTCCCCATGAACACGACGACGACACTGTTTCTCCGTTCCGACCCAGCCATGTACATGAGCTCTGGCCGTACGTGTGCGCGAGTAGGCGTTCGAGACCCTGCCTGTATGTACGTACATGGCCGTATTTTCTTTCTTGCACACTGGCCGCTATACGTACGTGTACATGCTACGTGCACGCCTCTACTACGACATGTGCGCGCCTCTACATCGACCAGTATGTACGTACACGTTCGCAACCAGAATGACAATGCTACGTACGCTTCGACCAGGTGGGTCCCGACTATCAGGCACTTCCTTGCCTGCGAAGATGTAGCTGGTGGGTCCCAGCAGTCAGGGGGGCGAATCGTTCTTTTTGCCCGAACGCACTTCCTTGCGTGCGAGATGTAGCTGGTGGGTCCCCGCAGTCAGGGGGAAACGTTTTTTTCGCGAAATATGATGGCCCGTTCGGTGGGTCCCCGCTGTCAGGTGGAGGAATAATTATTTTCCGCGTAATAAGGAGGCACTTCCTTGCTGCGGCTGTGGACCCAGCTGTCAGCCTCTCCATGTACAGTCCATGTCCGATCGAAGCCGTTCCTTGACCACGTTGACCACGCCGCGCCGAGAGCACCAGGGCGGTGGACGACGGCGAGGCCTAGGAAGGGGATGACGCGGAGCCGGGGAAGACGCGGCAGTGGAAGCCTGCGCGGAGAGGAGTACGAGGGTTCACTGGTTCGGCTGCGGTGTGAGGTTTCCGTCGCCGCAGGGCCTGGCCAGCGGTGGGAATAGTAGGGGGCGGTGAGTTCTCCGCGGCAGCACAGCCAGCCACGGGAGGCAGGAGCATGCGGCACGACCGGCGCTGCTTTGGGCGGCTGGAGCAACAAGACCAGAGGTTGAAGAAGCACTACGGCCGTTGGATGGACATCATACGGTCACTAGAGCTAGAATCATGCATATTGACTAAGTTGACAAAGCCCTCCGTCCCCGTCAACTTAGTAGGCCCACAAGTCAGCCTGCCACTATACTGGGTCCCAGCTAGCAGGGGGAGTATTAATTTTTTTGTGCGTAATAAGGACGCTTCCTTGTGTGCGAAGATATAACTGGTGGGTCCGAGCTATCAGCGGCGGTAACGTTTTTTTCGTGAAATACAGAGGCCCTTTCGGTGGGTCCCAGATGTCAGGTGGAGGAATCATTATTTTGCGCGTAATAAGGAGGCATTTCCTTGCGTGCGGCCGTGGACCCAGCTGTCAGCCTCTCCACGTACAGTCCACTTCAGGCCGCGCCGGGAGCACCAGGGCGGTGGACGACGGCGAGGCCTAGCAAGGGAAGGACACGGAGGCAGGGAAGACTCGGCAGTTGTTTCCCACGCGGAGGGGAGTATGACTATACGAGGGTTTACTGGTTCGTCTGCCGTCGCCGGAGAATAACAACAAGTGTGGGTGAGTAGAGGGATGGCTAAGCCAGCGATGGGAGTACGGTGGGGCGGTGAAGCCTGCGCGGCAGCACAGCCGGCCGCGGGGAGGAGGGAGCAGGCAGTCCCGCCGGCGCTTGTTTGAGCGGCTGGAGCAGGAAGAGCAGAGATTGAAGAAGCACGACAGCCGTTGGATGGACATCCAACAGTCACTGCTTTTGCATCAACCTTTTTTTTAGGAAAGCCTCAAATATGTGGAAAACAACATACAACCCATCTGCCATTATTTCTAATAATTTACGGCCCATTTTCTAATTCTGAAGGTTTTTTTTGAGCCCATATTCTTTTTGTTAGCATTACAGCCCATATTGTGGCCACGGTTAAAAAATTATACGAAATGTTGCATATTTTGGTGTGGTCCGAACTGTTTTTAATCCCGAAATTTCGAGTCACATTCGCCAGATGGTTGTATTCATCAAGGATGTAATCTCATATACATGTATTTGATGAATATTATTGTACCTGGAATGCTGTATTATGGACCTGTCGTGCGTCAGGTGTTATCCTGGGCTGACGTGCGAAGGCCCCCTACTCCATGCGGATCGGGGTGCCACAAGCATCCCCAAGCTTAGGGTCTTTCCTCTCCTTATTCTCCTCATATCGATATCTCACCCAAAGCTTGAAAACTTCAATCACACAAAACTTAACGGAACTTCGTGAGATAGGTTAGTATGATAAAGAGTAAACCATTCACTTTGGTACTGTTAAAGACAAGGTTCATAATTGTTCTCACACAATTCCTACTGTACCATACCATTTCTACAATTTATATTGAGAAATATAAGCCATAGAAACTAGAAAACAAGCAAACTATGCAATGAAAACAGAATCTGTCAGAAACAGAACAGTCTGTAATGATCTGAACAACAACCATATTTCTGCTACTCCAAAAATTATGAGATAAATTTTTGGACGTGAGGAATTTGTCTATGAATCTTCTGCAAAAAGAATCAACTCAAAAGCACTCTTCTGTAAAAAACATGGCAGCTAATCTCGTGAGCGCAAAGTTTCTTTTTTTTACAGCAAGATCACATTAACTTTCACCCAAGTCTTCCCAAAGGTCTTACTTGGCACTTTATTGAACAAAATCTATAAAAATGATTAATACAGTATCTTAATCATGTAAACACAAAAAAACAGTAAGGGTCAATATTGGGTTGTCTCCCAACAAGCGCTTTTCTTAAATGCCTTTTAGCTAGGCATGATGATTTCAATGATGCTCACATAAAAGATAAGAATTGAAACATAAAGAGAGCATCATGAAGAATATGACTAGCACATTTAAATCTAACCCACTTCGTATACCTAGGGATTTTGTGAGCACATAATTTATAGGAACAAGAATCAACTAGCATAGGAAGGAAAAACAAGTATAACTTCAAAACTTTAAGCACATAGAGAGGAAACTTGATATTGTTGCAACTCCTACAAGCATATATTCCTCCCTCGTAATGTTTTTTAGTAGCATCATGAATGAATTCATCAATATATCCATCACATAAAGCATTCTTTTCATGTTCTACAAGCATAGAAATTTTTCTACTCTCCACATAAGCAAAATTCTTCTCATTCGGAATAGTGGGACCACTAATTCCTAAAGTTGACACTCTTCCAAACCCGCTTTAGATGATGGTATTATTCATACTCCAAAATATATAAGTGAAGTTCATGGAGCATTCTACAATTAATATAGACTAACCAATTTCCAAGCTCAAAATATATAAGTGAAGCACACGAAGCATTCTATAAAACCATACTCAAAAGATTTAAGTGAAGCACAAAGAGCATTCTATAAGGTCATACTCAAAAGATATAAGTGAAGCACAGGAATCATTCTATAAATTGATGAAGGGACATCTCATACTAGCATGGTTCTTAAAGAAAAATAAAAACACAAAGGACACAAATCATGTGAACAAAACAAAAACCGAGGTATACCGATAATTGTTGAAGAAGAAAGATGGGATGCCAACCGGGGCATCCCCAAGCTTAGATGCTTGAGTATCCTTGGAATATTTACTTGGGGTGCCTTGGGAATCCCCAAGCTTGAACTCTTGCCTCTCTTTATTCTTCTCACATTGGTAACTCCTCGTTCTTCGAACACTTCATCCACAAAAACTTTGTGAGATCCGTTAGTATACTAAAGCAAATCACTACCTTTAGGTACTGTTGCAAACTCATTCCAATTTCATATTAGCACTTTATCTACTGTATTCCAACTTCACCATGGTTCATACCCCCCGATACTACCCATAGATTCATCAAAATAAGCGATCAACATATAGAAAACAGAATCTGTCAAAACAGGACAGTCTGTAGTAATCTAGAAGTTTAGTAAACTTCTCTGACACCAAAACATTCTAAACAAATATGAAAGTTTAAACAATTTCTACAGAAGTAATGTGCAAAAAGTTTCAGACCCATTTGACTTTCCAGTAAAAAATGTAAATTCACGCACTACAGCCAAAGTTTCTGTTTTTGTACTGCACATAGTAAAGAAGCAATCTAATCATCCTGAAACCAAATCTTGGCACATTATTTTTATAATACAATGGATATATACAAGGGGATAATTATTTTCAGAGAAGCTTCCATGAATTTTTTTACATTGTTTCCATGAGCATGAACACAAGTGTTCAAGGTTGACCCTCACTTCTCCAATGCATAACCTTCCAATCATTTCTCTTATGAAAAAACTTTTTAGGCATGAGAGGCAAGTAAATTTTTTTGTATTTTCATTCTTTTAAATTTTGTTTTTTGTATGTTTCACCCACAACTAAACAGAAACAAAAAGGAAAAACAAAATCTACTTAGTGAAGAAAGCAAACAAACACACACGAGAATATCAACCCCACGCTATTGCTCCCCGCCAACGGCGCCAGAAAAGAGCTTGATAATCCCCAAGTGCAGGGAATCATCGTAGCAATTCCCAAAGGTGGAAGTGATAAGTATGTAGTGTCTAACACTCAAGGAGCTAAAGGTAAGATCAATATTCTCTCAAGTCCTATCTGCCACTGATACGACTCTACGTACACCGAACGTTTGCTTCCAACTAGAAACGAGAAATAAAACTACGTTGTGGGTATGAAGAGGATAACTTTGCATGATATCAGAGAGCTAAAACATAAAAGTAGGTGCTTTTATCATAAATTTAGAATATATTACTAAATATTATAAATAGCGAGTGTGGAATAATGATGGGTCGGTGTGCGGAATTATCCTAGGCAATCGTTAACAAGACCGGTAGTCATCATTGCAATTTCATATGAGGGAGAGGCATAAGCTAACATACTTTCTCTTCTTGGATCATATGCACTTATGATTGGAACTCTAGCAAGCATCCGCAACTACTAAAGATCATAAAGGTAAAAGCCAACCATAACATTAAAGCATCAAGTCTCCTTTATCCCATACGCAACAACCCCCTTACTCGGGTTTATGCTTCTGTCACTCAAGCAACCCACTATAAGCGAATCATGAACGTATTGCAACACCCAACAGCAGGAATCCCTCACGCTTGCGCGACACGGAGGGCACAATAGGACAGCACCAAAATAAAACATACAACTCGTACCAATCTACATCATCAATCAACCCAAAGACAAAGGATATCTACTCAAAACATCATAGGATGGCAACACATCACTGGATCATAATATGTGGCATAAAGCACCATGTTCAAGTAGGGATTACAACAGGGCGCGGGAGAGTGGACCGCGTAAAAGAGATGAGGATGGTGATGATGGTGGTGATGTTGATGAAGACGATCACAACGGCGATGATTCCCCTCCCGATGGCACTCCGGCGCCACCAAGAGAGAGGAGGAGAGGTTCTCCCCCTTGTGCTTCCTCCTCCATGGCCTCCCCCTAGATGGGGAGAGGTTCTCCCTCTGGTCCTTGGCCTTCATGGCGATGATGGCCCCTTCGGGATCCTCCTCCATCGCCACCGGTGATGATGGCCCCCTCCGGCAGGGTGCCAGAGAGGGCCTAGATTGATTTCTCGTGGCTACAGAGGCTTGCGGCGGTGGAACTTCCGATCTAGATTATTTTCTGGGGGTTTTTGTATTTATAGGAATTTTTTGCGTCGGTTTCACGTCAGGGGGGTCTCCGAGTCGTCCACGAGATAGGGGCCCATGCCCAGGGGGGTGGGTGCGCCCCCACCCTTGTGGATAGCCCGGGACTCTTGTGGCCCAACTCTTTTACTCCGGGGGCTCCTTTTGGTCCATAAAAAATCATCAAAAATTGGCACGTCAATTGGACTCCGTTTGGTATTCCTTTTCTGCGAAACTCATAAACAAGGAAAAAACTGAAACTGGTACTGGGCTCTAGGTTAATAGGTTAGTCCCAAAAATCATATAAAATAGCATATAAATGCATATAAAACATCTAAGATGGATAATATAATAGCATGAATACTTCATAAATTATAGATACGTTGGAGACGTATCAGAGGGTTATATTTCGGTTTCTCAACTTGGGGTCTTGCATAAAGCCAAGGAGCACTGGAGTGATCACTGATAGTAGGTTGTTGACCAAGTGACGGAGTAGGCACAGTTGGCCTCGAAACCGCACCACCAAAAAGTGGTGCAAGCACCGTGGACAACGTGGCTAGTCTCATTTGGACCAAGGCCTCAAGAGAAGCATCATGCTCCTCTTTTTGCTTAGCAATGGCCCGTTCCAGATCCTCAGAAGTAAAGGACTTGACTTCTGAAGAAGCCTCGCCTTTATCCTTCAGATCTGCAACAAGGGGAGTCCCAACGGGGTTCATCTCGCTCTAGGGCAGTTAAGCCACAAGAATAGAGCACGAGGCTCTGATACCAATTGAAAGGATCGAGATGGACCTAGAGGGGGGTGCATAGGTACAATTACAAATTTTAATTATTACTTAGCAATTTTAGGCAATAATGCGGAATATGGAGGTGAGCCTAACAATTGCAAGTGTAGTACTAAGTACTAAGCAAGTAACACAAGTATGTAAGTAAGCAAGCACAATATGATATAAGTAAGTGCTAAGAGACAAGTAACCACGAGTAGAGAGTTAGGGTTAGGAATAACCGCAACTCCAGGAGACGAGGATGTATGCCGATGTTCACGTCCTTGGAGGGAAGCTACGTCACCGTTAGAGAGGTGGATGTTACCACAAAGGCACACCAACGCCACGAAGGCTCGCCCTATTCTCCCTTTGAGACAACACCACGGAGGCATTTCTCAACCACTAGTGGTAGACCTTGGGGTGGTCTCCAAACCCTCACAAACTTTTCCGGGGGTAATCACAAAGGTCGATTCCTATCCGAAAGAATCCTACTGCCTAGGAGTCTCCAACCTCCAAGAGTAACAAGAACGATGGGGAAAAGCTCAAGACTTGCTCAAATCACGAATTCCTTTGGTGCAAAGAAGGAGAAGGACTGGATCTATCACTTGATCGGACAACTTCTCTCAAATGCTCTCAAATCCCTTGGGGATCAAAGATTTGGTGTGGAGGAGTGAGAGAGAGAGTGAAATGTGTTCTAGGGTTTGTTCAAAGTGAGTGGTCAGCCCTCTCCCGTGGGGAAGAAGGGCTATATATAGTGTGAGCACAAATATGGCCATTGTAGTGTAAGTGAATGGGCAGGCTGGACATCCGAGCAAGGGGCCGGACATCTGGCCAGACAAGGTGCGAGGAACAAAGCAAAAACAGAACAGATAAACAGAGGGGCTGGACATCCGGGGGCCAAGCCCAGACATCCGACGTATCAGGAAGGCCCGGACATCCAGCAGATGGCCGGACATCCAGCGCGATCACTCCAAAGTTACAGAACCTCGGCTATTCCACGAGTAGTAGAGGCCGGACATCCGGGATAGGGCCCGGACATCTGGAGTATCAGGAAGGCCCGGACATCCGGCGTGGAACCAAAAACCTTCTGGATATGAAGAGGGCTAAGCCCGGACATCCGGGGCATGAGCCGGATATCCGGGGAGCAGCCCGGACATCCGGCACGAGGCCCGGACATCCGGCACTCCCAGGGGCATAACAAATCAGAGAGTAGTGATAGATCAAATGAGTTATGGAAAGGAGATATCATGGCAAGAGCAAGTCTTTTACTAACCCAATTGATCCCCTCTTAATAGTGCGGGATCCTATACTCAAGGAAACAAAATATAAAATCATTTTAATATTCATCCTTGAGTGAAACCAGTTCGTATGCTCTTGATCCACACACTTTGATGAACCGGGGACCAACACCTGAGATTTAACTTGACAGCCATTGTTAGTCCCCTACATGTATATTGTCATCAACATCAAAACATGATGTAAGGGCATGATTGCTCTTTCACATTTGCAAACATATTTCATTAGGTGTCAACTTATTCAAATCAAGTCTACGATATAAAGAGAGAGGCATAACACTAACACCTGCTCCAAGATCACATAAAGCAGTTTTAACATAGTTTCTTTTAATGGAGCATGGTATAGTTGGTACTCCTGGATCTCCTAGTTTCTTAGGTATTCCACCTTTAAAAGTATAATTGGCAAGCATGGTGGGAATTTCAGCTTCCGGTATCTTTCTTTTATTTGTAACAATATCTTTCATATACTTAGCATAGGGATTCATTTTAAGCATAGCAGTCAAACGCATACGCAAAAAGATAGGTCTAATCATTTCAGCAAAGCGCTCAAAATCCTCATCATCCTTTTTCTTGGATGGTTTAGGAGGAAAAGGCATGGCTTTCTGAACCCATGATTCTCTTTCTTTACCGTGCTTCCTCGCAACGAAGTCTCTCTTATCATAACGTTGATTCTTTGATTGTGGGTTATCAAGATCAACAGCAGGTTCAATCTCTACATCATTTTTATTGCTAGGTTGAGCATCAACATGAACATCATCATTAACATTATCACTAGGTTCATGTTCATTACCCGATTGTGTTTCAGCATCAGAAATAGAAATATCATTGGGATTCTCAGGTGTGTCAACAACAGGTTCACTAGAAGCATGCAAAGTCCTATCATTTTTCTTTTTCTTCTTCTTAGAAGGACAAGGTGTATCAACATTAATTCTCTGAGAATCTTGCTCAACTCTCTTAGGGTGGCCCTCAGGATACAAAAGTTCCTGAGTCATTCTGCCCCCTCTAGTCATAACTCTAACAGCATTATCATTTTTCTTATTATTTAATTCATTGAGCAAATCAGCTTGACCTTTAAGCAAAAGCAGGGTCATATTTCATTCTAGCATTCAAAGACTTTTCTTTCAGCTTAGCTAACAGTTTCTTAACATCATATCTATCTTTGCAAGCAAAAAGGTCTCTAGCAGATTCTTCATCCATAACATAACCCTCAGGCACATCAGGCAATTCATATCTAGGGGGACAATCTTCATCATCACTTTCATCAATATTATCTGTTTCAATAATTTCATTCTCTCTAACCATAGCAAGTTGTTCATCACGAAATTCACCTAATGGCACAGTATTATCAAGCATAGAAGTAGTTTCATCATAAGCATCATGCATAGCAGAAGTGGCATCATCAATAACATGCGACATATCAGAATCAATAACAGGTGTAGGTGTCACAAATTTACTCATAACAGAAGGTGAATCAAGTGCAGAGCTAGATGGCAGTTCCTTACCTCCCCTCGTAGTTGAGGGAAAAATCTTGGCTCTTTCATCTTTCAAGTTCCTCATAGTGATCAACAGATATAAATCCCAAGTGACTCAAAGAATAGAGCTATGCTCCCTAGCAACAGCGCCAGAAAATAGTCTTGATAACCCACAAGTATAGGGGATCGCAACAGTTTTCGAGGGTAGAGTATTCAACCCAAATTTATTGATTCGACACAAGGGGAGCCAAAGAATATTCTCAAGTATTAGCAGTTGAGTTGTGAATTCAACCACACCTGAAAGACTTTATATCTGCAGCAAAGTATTTAGTAGCAAGTAGTATGGAAGTAACGGTAACGGTGGCAAAAGTAATAGTAGCAGTTTTGTAGCAATCGTAACAGTGGCAACGGAATAGTAACTAAGCAAAGATCAATATGTGAAATGCTCATAGGCAATGGATCAATGATGGATAATTATGTCAGATGTGATTCCTCATGCAACAGCTATAACATAGGGTGACACAGAACTAGCTCCAGTTCATCAATGTAATGTAGGCATGTATTCCGAATATAGTCATACGTGCTTATGGAAAAGAACTTGCATGACATATTTTGTCCTACCCTCCCGTGGCAGCGGGGTCCTATTGGAAACTAAGAGATATTAAGGCCTCCTTTTAATAGAGTACCGGACCAAAGCATTAACACTTAGTGAATACATGAACTCCTCAAACTACGGTCATCACCGGGAATGGTCCTGATTATTGTCACTTCGGGGTTGCCGGATCATAACCCATAGTAGGTGACTATTCACATGCAAGATAGGATCAAGAACTCACATATATTCATGAAAACATAATAGGTTCAGATCTAAAATCATGGCACTCGGGCCCTAGTGACAAGCATTAAGCATAGCAAAGTCATAGCAACATCAATCATAAAACATAATGGATACTAGGGATCAAACCCTAACAAAACTAACTCGATTACATGGTAAATCTCATCCAACCCATCACCGTCCAGCAAGCCTACGATGAGATTACTCACGCACGGCGGTGAGCATCATGAAATTCGTGATGGAGGATGGTTGATGATGACGATGGCGACGGATTCCCCTCTCCGGAGCCCCGAACGGACTCCAGATCAGCCCTCCTGAGGAAGATTAGGGCTTGGCGGCGGCTCCGTATCGTAAAACGTGATGAATCCTTCTCTTTGATTTTTTCCCCTGAACGTGAATATATGGAGTTGGGGTTGAGGTCGGTGGAGTCCCAGGGGGCCCACGAGGTAGAGGGCACGCCCTGCACCCTCGTGGACAGGGTGTGGGGCCCCTGATGCTAATTCTTTTGCTAGTATTTTTATTAATTCCAAAAGGTGTCTCCGTGGATTTTCATGTCATTCCAAGAACTTTTATTTCTGCACAAAAATAACACCATGGCAGTTCTGCTGAAAACAGCGTCAGTCTGGGTTAGTTCCATTCAAATCATGCAAGTTAGAGTCCAAAACAAGGGCAAAAGTGTTTGGAAAAATAGATACATTGGAGACGTATCAACAAGCCGCGCGGCAGGTATAAGAACCCACCCCGCCTCCACCCGTGACCTAGACGCCGCATTCTCTCACTTCTGGGAGGCGCTGCGAAACCCTAGATCCAAAATTCCTTCCTCTTTTCTGTGGTGGGAGGGGAAAGTTGGAGGGGATTGCAGATCCTTTGCGGCGGTGGTGGCCTCCAAGCCGAGCGCTCCAGTGACGATGGAGGACCGTGGGGGTCATTTCTTCCATGGAAATCGGCGGGAAGGCTTCGGATGTGGGCGATTCGGGCGCGGTGCCGGTCGTTTCGATCGGGGCCGTGGTCGCAGGCGGCATCGGCCTCGGACGACACCACGCGCCGGGACGACGCGGCGGAGTGGGCCAAGCGGGCAAGATCTGGGGGGATGTGGGTTGAGAAGCACCTGAACCCTAATCCCCCTGGATTCGACATCGACAACACTTCCAGGAAGAAGCAGATCCCCGACGTCACTCAGCGAGCTAAATCATCTACTCAGGTGCCCCCAACCAAAAACTATGATCCCTGTCTGATCTGCAAAGCCACTAGTCATACTCCTGCTAGTTGCCCGCAAGCTTTTTGTGAGAGATGCAGTAAGATGGGGCACCTGGCTTCGATTTGCACTACGTTTCTGCCCTGGGAATGTGTGGCTCCTATGTGTGCCTTCCAGGGCAAGGCCCAGGGTTTCTTTTACATTCCAGATTCATGTACTGCTAAGCAGCTTAAGGAGCAAGCCACTAGTGTGGTGATTACTGTGATTGAGGGAGAAGCTAGTGTGAAGGAGCTTGAAGATGCATTTTCCGATTATATTGGGACTAAGTGGCACTGTACTGCCCGTCCTATAGGTCCTAATACTTATGTTATGTGGTTCCCTAATCAGAGAGATGTGAAAAAGGCCTGTTACAATGACAGAATGACTCTAAAATCTTGTGGAGTAGTGGTTAAGATTGTCCCCTAGTCTGCCAATGTGGGAGCAAAAGGGGTGATTGAGGTTGCTTGGGTGAGAGTGGCTAATGTTCCTCTGGAACGAAGAAATGAAAGAAATGTGGCTTTTGTCTCATCTTTGGTTGGTGTTCCACTCGAAATTGACATGGCCACCAAGCACAAACCTGAATATGTGTGGGTCCGGCTGGGATGTCGTAATGTGGATGAGCTACCAAGTGTGGCCGAAGCTATCCTGGGAACGCACTTTTTTTTATTTTTACTATGACATTGAAAAAGTTTTGGTCAGAGATCCAAAGAGATCAAGCAGTATGAACCAGGTTGAGTCGGCTAAAAGAAACTCATCCAATGGGAAGCATTTGCTCGAGCTACTCCTCAAAATACAGAGAAGGGAAAAGATGGGGGAGGCTTGTATGAGCAATACCTGTGGAAAAGATGACCCCAGTGACAATATAGAAGAGGGGCAGGAGGAATCAGATGGAACTGAAGATGATACTCTCTTGATTGACTCCATTGCCAAAGAGGCTTGTGAGAGAGAAAACATGGGTGGGTCTCAAGCACTACTTGTTGATAATAACAAGTTGAATGTGGATGAGATTCAGGTAGAACATATGATGCTCGAGTCTATTGCTAATAGTATATATGATATCTGTACTTTTCACTTGGGGGTGCATGAAAATTCCCAGGTGGAAGAGCTGATGAGTGATGATACTAGCAAGGATGGGGTGCGCTCTGAGCACATGGTACAGTTTCCTATCTCTTCTGCTGAAGTGGAGGAGGTGATCCCTACTCCTCCACTAAGAACTGAGGATGCACTGAGTTTCAGTACAAGGAATGTGCAGAATATGGGTGACAAGATCCAGGATAGGGCTGTTGCAATTTCAAAGAAGAGAAATTTCGAAGGTAACTGTAATTTTAACTCCTTTGATGTTCTTTCTGATAATGATCTATGATTAGAGCATAAAAAATGGGTGTGATTATCCTTGATAGTAATTTCTCCTCTATTGATATCCTGAGAGAGTTGGAGAGGGTCAAGAATAGTGACAATAATAAAAATAATCATAAACCTGATACTATAGTGGATGAGAAAGTGATGTTTATAACTAATGGGAAAGGGGATAAAACACCCAGCAGTTCTGATTGGGCTGATGGGGAGGAGGATTTGGAGGAAAACTTTATCCTTGTAAGATCTAGGAAGAAGAGAAATCCTAAAATCCAAGTGGCAATATCTAGACCTTTGACCAGGAGCCAAAAACCTGATTTTGTGATGAAAAAAGGAAAGACTGGCAGCCCTGTCTATCATAGCTAGGCCACCAGGGGGGAAAGAAAAAGAAACCTGGTTGATATGATAGGTCTTTTTTGGAATTGTAGGGGGCAGGAAAAAAGGGATGAGCTCCTGCCTTTCCCATATAATTAGAGATCATTCCCTTGATTTTATTTGCCTGCAAGAGACCCATAAGAAGAAGTTTCAGGACAATTATTTTAGGAAAATTGACCCTTACACTGCTTTTGATTGGGAGTGGGTTCCCTCAGTGGGGAAATCTGGAGGCATTCTATGTGGGGTCAGAAAAGAAAGGTTTGAAGTTGTTGCTTGGAGGAAAGGCAAGTTTATCCTCCAAGTTGCTGTATATGACATCAAGATTAAGAAGATCTGGACTCTCTACAATGTCTATGGGGCAGCTCATGATAATGACAAGCAAGAGTTTCTTATAGTATTAGCTGACGAAGGAGAGAAGAATAAAAATTGGCATCACCCCTTACACAGATATGTTCAATTATGTGATTAACACGATGTGCCTAAATGAAATTCACATGAGTGGGTGGATGTATACTTGGACTAACAACCAAGCCCACCCTACTCTGGAAAAGTTAGATCAAGTGCTTATGAGCAATGACTGGGAGGACCTATTTCCTCAGGTTAATGTCAGGAAAATTGTTAGAGATGTTTCTGATCATAATGCTCTTTTGTTGTCCTCTGACAATCATGTTGTCAGAGTCCCACAACAAAGAGAGTTCAGATTTGAAATTAGCTGGCTCAAGTCTGAAGGTTTCCTACCTTTGGTGGATAAGATTTGGAGCCAATATGTTAAAGCTACAGATCCTATTGATGTGTTAAACATCAAACTGAAACGTTTTAAAAAATTCTTTAAAGGTTGGGGATCTAACTAGTTTGGGCGTGAGAAGATTAAGAAGAAGAATATTAGAGAGGAGCTGACAAGTATTGAGAAGGAAGAAGAGGGAGGAATGCTAGACCCAGATATGTTCTGTACAAAAACTGAATTATTAGTGGAATTAAATGAAATTTTGGTTAATGAAGAACTATTCCTATTACAACAGTCTAAAGAGAGGTGGCTGCTCAAAGGGGATAATAACTCTTCTTATTATCAGAAGATTGCTAATGGCAATAAAAGGAAAAACACTATTCACTCCCTGAATGTAGGGGATGTAGTCATAGAGGGGACGAATGATCTTTTGAACCATGCTACTGATTTTTTTTAATCTTTTTGGACCGGCACCGGGAAACTTGCTCCAGGTGGACCCTAATATGTGGGGGAATAGGAGAAACTAAAAGTTGAGGACAATGAGGTTTTATGTAGACCTTTTTCAGAAGAAGTTAAAAATGCTTTGTTTTGTATGAACAGTAACAGGGCCCCTGGCCCTGACAACATTCCAGCAGAGTTCTACCAACATTGTTGGGAGATTGTGAAAGGTGATATCATGAAACTATTTGTTGCTCTGCATGAAGGAACCCTTGATGTACAAAGGTTGAATTATGGGGTCATTACTCTTATCCCTAAGATCAATGGTGCGAACAAAATCCAACAGTTTAGGCCTATATGTTTACTTAGATGTCCATATAAGCTGATCACAAAAGTGTTAGACAACAGAGCGGCCCCCTATGCTGACATTCTGTTTAGCAAACACCAAAATGCTTTTATTAAACATAGAAATATCATGGATGGGATGCTGACTTTGCATGAAATTTTGCATCATACACATGTTAAGAAAAAAATTGGCATCATTATCAAACTTGATTTTGAAAAAGCCTACGATAAGGTTAACTGGGATTTCTTGCTAAAGTGCCTTGAGATCAGAGGGTTTTGAAAAACTTGGTGTAGCTGGATGAAGAAAATCCTTCATAATGGCACTTTAAGTGTGAAGTTAAATAACACTTCAGGGCCTTACTTCCAGAGCCACAAGGGAGTGAGGCAAGGGGACCTGGTGTCCCCTTTCTTGTTCAACATCGCTGCTGAATGCTTATGTAAGATGATGTTGCAGGCCCAGAAAAATGGCTTGATTGATGGGCTGGCCTCGGATTTGGTGGATAAGGGAGTGGCCATTCTGCAATACGCAGATGACACCGTACTTTGCATTGAACATAACCCTGAAAAAACACTCAATCTGAAACTGTTGCTTTATATGTTCGAACTCATGTCTGGATTGAAGATTAATTTCCAGAAAAGCGAAATTTTAAGTGTTGGAGGAGATGTTAATATTCTGAAAAAATATGCTGATATTTTTGGATGTCAAATTGGGCATTTCCCGATGAAATGTCTCGGGGTCCCTGTCAGTTATTCGTCCCTGACAGGTGTGGACTGGGACTATCTTGAGGCTAAATTTGTCAAAAGATGCGAGTCTGGGCTTGAAAGTATTGCCTCCTTGGGGGGCAGATTGACTTTGTTGAATGCTAATATTTCCAGCATTGCTTACTATTATATGTCCATGTTTCTTTTGTCTAAAACCATCATAGAAAGGCTGGATAAACATAGAAGGAGATTCTTCTACCAAGTAACTAAAAACAGAAAACGATACTACCTGGTTAGATGGTCCAGGATTTGTAGATCCAAAGAAAAAGGGGGACTGGGGGTGAAAGATCTCCACATGCAAAATATTTGCCTTTTGGTGAAATGGTGGTGGAAACTTGAGATGAAGAAGGGGCTTTGGCAAGATATTATCAAAGCCAAGTACTTTGGTAGGGACACGGTAGCCTCGATCAAAGGAAAGATTACTGATTCCCCTTGTTGGAAAGCCATTATGAAAGTGAAGGACTTATATATGGCTGGTAGAAAAGTGGTCGTCCAATCTGGTGACATAGCTAGGCTGTCGACAGATCCAGTTGGCGACCAAGCTCCATTTGCTGTGCAATTCCCTCAACTCTTTGCTATTTGCAACTATCCTAATTGTGTTGCAAAAGAATGTTTGGAGGCTGACCCTGTTTCCTTCTTCCGAAGGAGACTGAATTATGAGCTTAATGAGCAATGACAAAAGATGGTATTGACAGTTAAAAAGCTTTGTGTGTATACAGAGAGTGATAGTATCAAATGGGGACTGGGCCCTAAACCCTACTTCACAACCAAAGCACTATATTTCTATCTGGAAAAAAGCATCTCTGGATGCGATTATCGATGGATATGGAAAGCTCGCATCCCTTTGAAAATTCAAATTTTTATGTGGCAATTATCGCAAGATGCGGTGCTGACCAGAGACGTGATGAAATGTCGTGGGTGGAAAGGGGAACCCAAGTGTTCGTTTTGTGGGGAGAGGGAAACTTCCCAGCATCTCTTTTTTACTTGTCTTGTTGCCAGGATTACCTGGAAAGTGGTGGGGTGCATGTTTGGCACTGAATTATGCCCTGACAACTTGTGGCAACCATATGTTTGGTGTTATGTGTTTTTCCCTGGTGGCGATACATTTTATACAACTGGCATTGCGGCTATGTGCTAGGCTATATGGACCTGCCGTAACCGAGCTACTTTTGAGCATATTCCTCTCAAAACCCCATTTGAATGCATCTTTTCTGCATGTACACTTCTTTGCTACTGGGCAGGTATGATGAAGTAGGAGGATGCAGCGAACCCGAGGGCTGGAGGAGCTCTGCTGAAGGACAACGCGTCTCGCATGATGAGGATCTGCGCGGCGGCGTACCAGGATGAGGGAGCATGCTGAAGGGGAGAGACCATGTTGCATTAAACTTTGTTGCTTTGGTTAGATACCTCCTGCGTGAGGATATTGAGGGCATGTTGCTCTGGTTTGAGCAGTGGTTTCGTAGTGGTCAGCCTTTTGGGAAAACTGTGAGCTAGATGTTTGGGGTCTTGGATTTATGGTGTCGTCGGGTTTTCGCCCCATGGTGAGTAATCTCGATGGCGAGTGCTCATGGTGGGTTTCCCGGCGATGCTTGAACCCGCTTTCCTCTTTCCCGTCTTATTTTTCTGTACATGGTTGTATTTCCGTTATGTCGCAGTAATGGAAAGGGGTTATGCCCGGTTCAAAAAAAGAAGCTCCAAGTAAAATACCGATGGTCGTTAGAAGAAAGAGGGTCACTCGGGCATCCCCAAGCTTAGTTGCTTGCTTCTCTTTTAGATAATGTCTTGGGATGCCATGGGCATCCCCAACCTTAGGCTCTTCTTACTCCTTATTCCTTCATCCATCGTGATCTCACCCAAAACTTGAAAACTTCAATCACACAAAACTCAACAAAACCTTCGTGAGATCCGTTAGTATAATAAAGCAAATCCCTACAATAAGCACTATTGCAAACCCATTAATATTTTATTTTTGCATTATATCTACTGTATTCCAACTTTGCTATAGCTTATACCCTCCAATACAAACCATAGATTCATCAAAATAAGCACACAACGCAAAGAAAACAGAATCTGTCAAAAACAGAACAGTCTGTAGTAATCTGAAAACTTTCAATACTTCTGTAACTCCAAAAATTTCAAAAAATTAGGACAACGTGGGTAATTTGTATATAAATCTTGTGTGCAGAAATCAGAATTTTATCCCGCTCTTGTTAGAAATGAAAATTATTTTTCTAGGTGCAAAAGTTTCTGTTTTTCAACAAGATCAAAGCAACTATCACCCAACATGATCCCAAAGGCTTTGCTTGGCACAAACACTAACTAAAACATAAAAAACACAATCATAACAGTAGCATAATTGTGCAAACACTCAAGAACAGAAGAAAAATACAAAAATAAATTTTATTCATTGGGTTGCCTCCCAACAAGCGCTATCGTTTTACGCCCCTAGCTAGGTGTTGATAATTTTAATGATGCCCACATGAAAGACAAAAAAATTGAAGCACAAAGAGAGCATCATATAGATTGTGAAAAACAAGTTTAAGTCTAACATACTTCCTATGTGTAAGCATTTTAGAAGGAAAAGTTTTATCAAGACAAGAAATTTCTAGCATATGCAAATAGGAAGAAGGAAGCGTTAATAATTTCAACGCAAAGAGAGGTGATTTAGTAACATGAAAATTTCTACAACCACATTTTCCTCTCTCATAATGATTACATGTGGGATCATAATAAAATTCAACAATATAACTATCACATAAAATATTCTCTTCATGATACACATACATGCAAAGTTGACACTCTTCCAAAATAGTGGGATTATCATCAAATAAAGTCATGACCTCTCCAAGCACACTTTTATCAAAAAAAATCATAACTTTGATAATTCTCCAAAGTAGTGTGATCATTATTACCTAGAGTTGACACTCTTCCAAACCCACTTTCAATATTATTGCAAATATTATTATCAATATCATATTCATCATAAGTCTTAAATAAATTTTCAAGATCATAAGAAGAATCACCCCAATCATGATCATTGCAACAAGTAGTGGACATGGCAAAATTAGTATCCCCAATCTTTGGGTTTTGCATATTATTAGCACAATTGACATTAATAGAGTTTATAGTAACATCATTGCAATCATGCTTTTTATTTCAGGATCTATCATGAATCACTTTATAAATTTCTTCCGATAACACTTCATCACAATTTTCAGATTCATGAATCTCAAGAAAAACTTCATAAAGATAATATAGTTAACTCAATTCACTATCAATTGATTCGTCATAATTGGATCTTTTGAAAAGATTAGCAAGTGGATGAGGATCCATATCAATAGATCTTTAGCAAGCAAATAGAAGACACATGGCAACACAAGCAGAGTGACGACCCGGTGCCATTGTGTCCACCGACCATCATTCCCGACGATGCTTGGTCCTCCACTGTGGGAGATTCTCCCATGTGCTCTGATTCCACGATCACTGGTTTCACTGACTACACCTCGGAGTAGTCCACCTAGATAGTTTGACGTTGATTTAGTTATTTAGTTATGTAGCTGCTGATGTGGACTTGGATTGCCACTTGCGATGCTTCTTGGTGTATGAGTGATGAATTCTTACCTGGATATGTATGATGTGTTATTTTAACCTTGCATTCCTTCTCCGCCTCTTTTTTTGTAGATGAAGTGGTATGCAGTGTACAGAGGTAGGTGTTTAGAGTCTATGATTCATGGTCCGCATGCAATGAACAAGTGCTTTGTTACCCTGCCAAGAAATACTGTTTGTCTCTCGACATATATCTGTTTGCCTGAGCGGCGTACGCTAGATGCCTTTGCTGAGAGCAATTCTCGGCAAAGGACACCGATCCTTTGCCGAGTGTTTCTGACACTCGGCATAGGGTGCTACTCCAGTAATGCATCACACCTCAAAGAGATGAACGCTGCGTCGGATGCATTGACATTTGACATAACCCCATCCTTCCACTAGGGACACCGACATTAACCACTAAAGCAGATCTTTCAAAATCTGACCATTAGACCAAAAATCCTTCCCAACCCTAGATCCTCCAGCGGCTCTTGCATAGGCATTGCTAGGAGCCACAAAATCATTCTTAACATGTTCATGAGTGCTACTTCTTGAGCTTGCGTTGGTTTTTCCCTTGAAAAGGAAAGGGTGATGCAGCAAAGTAGAGTAAGTATTTCCCTCAGTTTGAGAACCAAGGTATCAATCCAGTAGGAGACAACGCTCAAGTCATCGAATACCTGCACAAACAATCAAACAACTTGCACCCAACGCGATAAAGGGGTTGTTAATCCCTTTACGTTTACATGCAAAAGTGAGATCTGATAGAGAAAGATAAACGGTAAAGTAAATATTTTTTTATATAGATCGGAAAGTAAAAGATTGCAAAATAGTAGATCGGAAACTTATATGATGGAAAATAAACCCGGGGGCCATAGGTTTCACTAGAGGCTTCTCTCAAGACAGAAAATATTACGGTGGGTGAACAAATTACTGCCAAGCAATTGATAGAAAAGCGCAAAGTTATGACGATATCTAAGACAATGATCATGAATATAGGCATCACGTCCGTGTCAAGTAGACTGGAATTATTCTGGATCTACTACTATTACTCCACACATTGACCGCTATCCAGTATGCATCTAGAGTATTAAGTTCATAAAGAACGGAGTAACGCATTAAGCAAAGATGACATGATGTAGAGGAATTAACTCAAGCAATATGATGAAAACCCCATCTTTTTATCCTTGATGGCAACAATACAATACGTGCCTTGCTGCCCCTACTGTCACTGGGAAAGCACACCGCAAGATTGAACCCAAAACTAAGCACTTCTCCCATTGCAAGAAAAAGCAATCTAGTTGGCCAAACCAAACCGATAGTTCGAAGAGAATTACAAAGATATCAAATTATGCATAAAAGAATTCAAAGAAGATTCAAATAATATTCATAGATAAGCTGATCATAAATCCATAATTCATCGAATCTCGCCAAACACACCGCAAAAAAGTATTAGATCAAATAAATCTCCAAGAACATCGAGGAGAACATGGTATTGAGAATCAAAGAGAGAGAATAAGCCATCTAACTACTAGCTATGGACCCGTGGGTCTATGGTAAACTACTCACGCTTCATCGGAAGGGCAATAGAGTTGATGTAGAAGCCCTCCGTGATCGAATCCCCCTCCGGCAGGACGCCTGAAAAGGCCCCTAGATGGGATCTCACGGGTACAGAAGGTTGCCGCGGTGGAAAATTGTTTTCGTGGCTTCTTCTGTTGGTTTGGGGATATATGAGAACATATAGGCGCAAAAATTAGGTCAAGAGGTGCACGAGGGGCCCACAAGGGTGGGGGGGCCGCCCTACCCCCGGTGCGCCCTCCGTCCTTGTGGTTGTCACGTGGCTCTTCCGACTTGATCTCCGAGTCTCCGGTGTGTCTTCTGGTCCAAGAAAAATCGTCGCGAAAGTTTTATTTCGTTTGGACTCCGTTTGGTATCCCTTTTATACGAAACGCAAAAACAGGGAAAAACAAGAACTGATACTGGGCTCTAGGTTAATAGGTTAATCCCAAAAATAAAATAAAATAGCATATTAATGCATAAAAAACATTTGAAACAGATAATATAATAGCATGAAACAATCAAAATTTATAAATACGTTGGAGACGTATCAATGAGATTCCTGACCGTTAGCAACAAAAACTAACCTGAAATTAGTAGCCGCAGTTGAAGCCGTGGCCTCTCTAGACGTTTGTTGCGCCCCTCCAAACGCTTGGCCTCCAGATTTTGACCAAACTTTAGCTCCTAACTTCTGTAAGTCCAAATTCCTAAAAAAAATCTAAAAATCCAAAAATAATATAATCCTTCCATCTCGTAAAGACTGTCTTACATTCGTCCAAAAACAGATGTATTTAACACTAAAACATGTCTAGATACATTTATCTTTCTTCTTCTCACACTTCTTCTCTGCCATGACACACATGAATGAACTCGAACTCTAGCTGGCCAGAAAGGTGCCACTCCAGCCCGCTGCCTGCTCCGGCGATGCTCTGACGACACTCTGCCTGGCCGCTGCGGAGCTCCTCCGCCTGCCGCGTCGCTAGGACCCATACTTTGGTGTTGTCGTGTTCTTGAATACTCTATATATGATGGATGGGATCTATGATATACATGATCCTATAAAAAAATTAGTTTGTCTAATTTAAATCTAGATGTTTTTTAAGAATGTCACATCTAAGCTCCCACAGATATATAATGTAGCAAAAAAACTAGGATAAAAAAAATCACAAACAGAATGGATATCAGTTTAGATGTGATATAACTATGTTATATTTACGTAGATGTGTCCTAAACAGATGCATAAAAAATACAGGATATATTATTTTAGAGGATCTGTTCGGTACGTTTTTTCAACCTGTATCCTAAATCTGAAGGTTTGACCCTTTTTACAGATAGAAATGTCCTAATACCTTCACGTAGCCATCTCCAAGAGAAGCGAATGAAATCCTTAGAGCAATGTACCTATTTCATTCGCCCATGCTTATTTGGGTCTGCGCGGACAAAAACGATGGCCCAACATAAAGACCCATTTTCATTTTGCATCTGCTTTGTGACCGCACGGATCTATTTTCATCCCAAATTTGAGTCCCATTTGGGTCCAAGGCGGACACAAAACAGACGCCCGAGCTCTCTTTTGTGTCCGTCTGCGTCCGCCGCTAGCCCACATGGCAGCCAAATAAATATCCTATCTCTCGCGTACGCTCCAGCTCGTCGCCGCCCACCGCACAACATCTACGCCGCCGGCTACCACGCCTCCTCGCCGGAGCACACGTGCCGCCATCCATCCGCGCCACCTCGTCGGAGCCGCATCTGTGCTAGCTCTAGCTAGCTAGCTGCCCACCGCGCGTGCTAGCTAGCTAGCTAGCCGCCGGCCGAGCTGCCTGCCGCGTGTGCTAGCTAGCTAGCTGCAAGCCGACGCCGCCGCTATCGCACAGGACGACGCCACGATTGCACGGAGACGACGCTGGATTTGCCTCCCCCGCGCTCGCCCTCGGCCTCGTCTCCCCGCGCCGCCGCTCGCCTTGCCCCGCGCTTGTCCCAGCCTCGCCTCGCCCGCGCCGCCTCACCCCGCGCCTCGCCTTCCCCGCGCTCGTCCTGCCGCGGCCGGCCTTGTCGAGCTCCTGGCCGTGCTCCGCCGTGCCTGGCCGTGGTCCTTGCTTCCCCGGCCGTGCCCGCTCCCCGCGCGTGCCGCCCCGCCCCTTCTGGTCGCGCGCTCGGCCGCGCCTGCGCCAAGCCAGGCCCCACCACACCCGGCAGCGCCAGGCCTCGCCGCGCCCGGCCACGCCCGGCAGTGCCTCGCCGTGCCATGCTCGTGGCGCTCGCCGTGCCGCCCCCGCCGTGGTGTTCGAGCTCGCCCATTGGCCTCCTCGCGTGCTGCGAGCTGCCCTGCCCTACCTGTTACGTGTTTCAAAAATATCAGGGCGGACATATCAAAAATGGATCTGGCTACCGTTAGGCGCACTCACGGACCCAAATGAAAAAGCGGATAAGGACACGTGTACGGGCGACCCAAACGGACAAAAAACGGACAAAATATGTGTCCGTTTGAGTCGCCCGTTGGAGTTGCTCTTAACAGTTAACACTGCCAAAAGCACCTACAGCGAGTGCGGACTCGAGAGTCCACGCCTGTGTACACCCAACCCAAAGCGTACGCGCAGCATTTCCACCGGAGATTGACACGCCGCCTCCCTCCACCGCTCGTCTTCCCGCCTCCGCCTGCTGCTCCTCTGCGTTTCAAGCCAAATCCCCACTTGGAAACCCCAGGCTCGTCGCCGCCGCCGGTCGCCATGGCGCCGCCCCATCCAAGTGCAGAGCCGCCCCTCCAAACCCTAGCCGTGACCCGACGGCCGACGACGAGTTCAATCTGGATCTGCTCCGCGCGGCCAGCGAGGGCGACCTCCGCCTCTTAAAGAGTAGGCATTTCGGATTTCCCCGTTCGTCGCGTCGCAGTGCTGGTGTGGGTGCTGGACAAGAGCAGAATGGATCCCAGGGAGGTGGTGGGGGCGGCCAAGCACCAAGGCGTCGGGGCGGTGCACATCGCCGCCAGAAATGGGAGGCTACCCGTGTGCACGTACCTGGTCGAGGAGCTAGGGGTGGATGTGGACGCCGTCGATAACGAAGGTGCCTCTGCTGCGTGTTCTCTGTCCCTAGCTAAACTAGTATGTCTTGTCAGTCTACTTCCAGGTGTATTGGCTCGTATTTTGTGCTAGACTTTGAATTTGTATTTGAAATAGGTTCTCCATGCTACAAATTTTGTGACATATAGTTAACATTTTATTACTCCCTCGCATTTTATTAATTTATTACTCCCTCCAAGGCGTCGTGGAGCTGCGACAATTAATTTGGATCGGAGGGAGTAATTAACTTTAGCCCAAACTAAAGAGAGGCTTAATAAACCCGGACGGAGGGATTAATGATTGGAAAACAAATCAATTTTACTATTATGACATTTGTATGCAACTAATTTGGGGATACGGACATGCTCCGACAGGAATTTATTTATTCGAATTATTGATCCCGGTATTTTTCTCATTGACACGCTTGGTATATCTAACGCCTCTGTTCTGGGCAATGATTGGTGGAAGGATGGATACTATGAGTTATCTTCTTGATCATGGGGCCAATCCACACAAAGTTGATGACCGAGGGTTCAACCCACTTCATCGCGCTGCTCGAAGAGGTACTAATTATCTGGCAGCACATGGGCATTTTTCTTCCAGTACCTTACAATATTGTTCTATTATGATATATTCTTATGTGTGTTGGAAAGAGAGTATGTACAAGTTGGTATTTGCAACAGACTGTGGTATCTACATCAGGAAGGGCAAAGTATTCACATTGATTTCCTTGCAACAGATGGTGGTATCTTATTTGGGAGGGGCAAAGTATTCTCATCGACATTGCTTACGATGACAAAGATAATAATTCATAATTTACCTCCTACATCAAACCATCTACTAGTTTCTTGCTTTTATTTGACTTTTGACATAAAATTATGTGCCTTAGTTTCTTGCTGGCATTTCACAGCCACGTTGCTTCCCTGACCGAATGTAAGGAAACAGGGTTACCTTCACACCGATAGTTAAACTGATATGAAGTTGACAACAGCCAGACCTTTATAAAGTGACCTTCTTAGTCTTAGGGCCTCTTTCATAGGAGGTATTCTATTGTTGCCTGGCTAGAATTCGTCTGACAAAATGTCATGGTTTTAATTGTATATGAGTAGGATAACACATTAGTGCCATTTGTTTTCTTATGTGATTTCTTTAGGATTTGAAAGTCGCCCATTTTCCCATATTCTGCCCCCTTGTTTGTTTGTAACTATTCCTCAGCATGTAGTTTTAATTAGTGTGGATCTTGGATCATATTAATTTCCCCCCATCACACAACACAATCAGTTGTACGCTGCAATTATTACCTGTTGGATTCTCTTTTCATCTTTTTTCTTTACTCAGGAGACCCTGAAATGGTGGAACTCTTGCTTGCAAAAGGAGTTTCTGTTGACCCAGTATCTGCTAGTGGGACACCATTGCATATCGCTGCCTACAATGGGCATGATGAAGCTATGAAAATTTTGTTGAAACACAACGCGGATGTAGGTTTAACAATATACTATTTCCACGTTTAGTGTCCTTTTGGCTAGCTGCATTGTTCTCATGTTTCATTTGCTTGGCTGGTTGTGTTGAGTCCACTCTACCGCTTTAAGTCTAGAGTTGTAAAGTCCGAGGGCAATTATGAGCTAACTCATACAAAAAAAATAGCAGTTATCCAAGATCATGCCTTCATAGCAGAGACTAAGTGCACTCTGTTAACTTTTGTTTAAATTCTACTAACACTGCATTCTCAAAGAGATGTGGCCATTATTGGCAAGAGCTATGGTTTCTTGATTTCAGAGAAATCTAGCTATGCGCTCCCTCCATTCCAAAATACCTGTCGTGGTAATTATTTTGGAACGGGGGAAGTAGTACATAAGCCATAGCTTCTTTGCAGCTCCATCCTACTTGCTTCTTCAATATAGGGTCAACTCTACATGCTATCATGTGTTATCTAAATGCCAGTTTTAAGGGGATGGCAGCTTCCTGAATTTGTATCCCCTCTAGTAATTCATGATCATAGATGCTTTTCTTTCATATACCTTTAGTCCTTTTGGTGGCTCTTGCTGGGTTCATCTCTAGGCTCTAGCCTACCCAGCTTCCTTAGGAATAAACGGGCTGCTGTTATTTTTGTACATCTACTTTTAAGTGACACATGGGACTGAAAAAATGGTCTAATTGCTAAAAATGGCAACTAAGGCATTAATGCTTAATATATCATTCCAGAATCTCTTGTTGATACATGTTTGCTTTTGCAATGCCATCGAAATGTTTTTTTATTTTTATTTTACAGAAGGCCATACTACAGCAAATGCATTCTTTATTCTATTTGTCTGTTCTTTCCTAATCTTTCCTCAGTATAGTAACTCGTGTGTTATCTGTTTCTCACTAGTGTAACAAGATAGTACCTGGTGCTGAAACCCTTCTTCTTGCTGCAATAGCGGGTTCCTCAGTGAAATGTGTCAAGCTCCTGGTCGAGGTATCGTGTTTGCAGTCTCATTTTCATTGTGTTAGGCCTTAGAATTACTTAAGGCAATTTTGGTTCAATGCTACATTTTTTCACTATAGTAGGTTTGACCTTCTTTAATGGCAGCTCTACACTAATGATTTCCACAAGAAAGCGTCTAATCGGCAATGAACCAAACATCCCATAGAGAGGTATTGTAGAAACTGATTTTGTAGTAATATTTTTTTTGCAGGCTGGTGCGGATGTCAATGACGGTCTTATAACCCCTTTAGTTGCTGCTGCTACAAATACTGCATGCTTGAAATACTTACTGGAAGCTGGTGCCAACCCTAATGTTCCTGACAACGTAAGATTTCTTTACCTCTAGCTTTGCTATGGCATGGCAATTGGTTGAACATTGCAACTGCTGTTCACACACGAGAATACTATTGAAAGGTTTTCATGATTGGGATCTGCATCAAATCATAGATATTTTAACAGTTTTGATAGCGGGATCTAAGATCCACTGGATTATCAAATAGGATATTTTCTCAACCTGGCACATCTTTTAACAGTGAATTCTCATAGCTGGTGCCTCTCCCAAACACCCCCAATCTACCCCTAATTCATGGAGCTGGAATTAGGGGTAGATTGGGGGGTGTTTGGGTGTGCATTTTGTTTGTTAGGTTTAAATCATCTTATTTTAGCCTACATACTTCAGATCCTACAAGAATCCAAGCATTGGAGCTCTCCCAAACAGGTCCAAAGATTCTTGCTAGGATCAAATCGTTCCACTCAATCCAAGATCCTAGAATCTTATATTTAGACTGTATGGTGTAAAACATGCCTTGGCTGCCTTCATCTATCCATTAGTTAACTCAAATGCACTGACCATTGTGTTATAAATATTTCCATGATCTTAATACATCCTGACAAATGCACACACTCACCTTTCTGAACTGCACTAGAACCAATGAGGTGCTGGCATTGTCATTTCTTGTTAGGTCTGTTCTATCTATTACTTGAAGTACCAACCTCTTAGCATTCCATGACACGTAACTAACTTGATGGCACCACCATCTTAGTTTAGGCTGGTGTGGTGCAAATAATCCAGATAGAATGATTGAAATGGGGGCCTTTACATAATAAAAATACATCTCTAGTATATACATATCTTTAACCATGTAATGCTTTGATTTCTTTTATCATGTAGCTCTTCAATAATGTCGTAAGTATCGCTAAGTTGACATTGTTTTACCATTTTTTGAATTTTTTCATATCTCGTAGGAGTTAGTTGTACATTTACAAGATTACACTGTACCAATGTTTAAGGACTCAATGTCATTGTCGAAGGAAGATTTGTAAACAAGACAACTTAGAATCTTGTTTCGAGTCGAATCAGGGATGTCAGGTTGCGGTCTGAACAAGGGGATGCTAGAAGGAAGGGGTTTGGAGTGTAAATGGCAAACATGGTTCTTTGATGGTCATTCTATTAATTAGTTCTCATTTTTATAAATTATCTAAACCATTTTTTTATCTTACTAATGATATAGTAAGATAAACTCTTGCCTTCTTCGTTTCCATTCCCCTAGCGTTTCCGGAAGTGATTTTCTGAAGTTAAACTTTGTTTATAACAGTTTGGTAGGATGCCAATAGAAATTGCTGCACTGGATGGTTCAAGGGAAGACGTTGAGATCTTATTTCCTGTGACTTATTGTATTCCAACTGTGCATGATTGGAGCATCGACGGAATAATACACCATGCAAAGTCAGCGTCTATGAAGCAGGTATTCATTGGACCCTGTTTATTTCATATATCTTCTAGTTTAAACCTGGCATCAACTTTGAATTCATAGTTTCTCGGTTAGAATTACCATACACAAAATTAGCCATGTTTCTTTCGTCTTTTGATCGATGAACACGAATTTTATACATGCTATTGATAATCTTTTAAAAGACTCTTTGGTCGGAGGTGATGGCCTGATAGGGCTTATGAGGTATTATTTGGAATGGAGGCGCAAGAAGCGCCCGGCTTTATAATATAAAGCCTAAACAGGACCAACCAAGTCTTACAACACTAGTTCTGAACATAAAAGTACTGTGGATACCAGCTTACAAATAAAGTTAAGGAACACACAGACTAAAAAGGTTCAGCAGTAGAAACAAGCAGAGACGATGCCCTCATGGATCACTAGGAGGGCCCCCGGGAGCTCGCCCGTGGCAGCCTGTGGTGTAGATCTCTAAGCTTTGCTAAAGCAGCTGCTGCTAGTGCCCTGTCCTTCTCCTTCCCCACCAGGAGCCAAAGCTGAAAGAAAGTTATGCATTTAAAAATGTAGTTGGCAGTCTGACCGAGGATCCTGCGTTCAATCACAAGCTTGTTACGCGAAAACCACAGCACCCAAGCCTGGGCAGCAAACAGATGCCACACAACCCTATGTTGAGCGCCTTTAATGGAAGAGATTAGTTCTAGAATGCGCAGGAGAACTGTGTACTTATGCATTAAGGGGAAAAAAAGGTCGATGACCAGTGCAGTGCAGATCCAGCTAGAGGACTGCCGGACCCCAATTACATAATTTGTTATACAAAGGTTTAGATGTGGATAATTTTGTTGCACTGATCAGATGGTAGGAGATATCATGAGTTCTCGAAATAAAAATTTCCGTGTACTATCAGGAGCAAGACAAGGATCAAGATCTTTCTGAAATCAAACATGGCTGTTCTCCTACTCTTTTATGGCACCATATTACACACTGTTTCTGAGCGGCCGCACCAGCCAAGCACCTATCGCGTTTTAATATTTCAATAGTATATATGTACTGCTTTATACTGGCATTCCTGAGTCTCGATTCCTTTTTTTTTCTTGACCATTTAGGGTGATCATTCAAATGTGAGAAGAATGGCAGAGTTGAAGTCACTTGCGGTTAATTCTCTTAAGAGAAACGATTATTTTTCTGCGGCAACACTGTACAGTGTGGTATGCTACTACACCCTATTTTTCATGTGCAATCTTAAATTTTATATCTGTTGCTTGAAAGATGTTAGGTGAATGGGATCTGGTCTCACATCATTCTTGTCATACATGCTCCCTTTAGAGAGAGTGATCATCTCTTTGCAACTGACAATTACAGTTCGTATCATGCTTTACTTTGAGACGTATCTCTCTTTAATTTATGGATGAAGATAATTTTTATTTCCATAATGCTAGTAAGTTTGATTGTGAGTACCGGACAAGCACTTGCATGTGCCCTTAAACAACATTAGAACTGTTGTTGATTTCTGGGCTGTGGGTTTGGACTCTCTGATGTCTCTACTCAAGGAAGAGTGGAAAATTATTTGCATATACTATATCTTGAACGAGTTTGACGATTGTCTTCACTTCAACATTGTCCTATTTTATACTCCCTCTGTAAAGAAACATAAGAGTGTTTAGATCGCTAAAGTAGTATTTCTTTACGGAGGGAGTACTTGAATTGCTGCTATAAGGAAATTTGCTTGAGTTGACCATATTGTCCTGACCGCTATAAGTTCTAAACTTCTAATTCATCAGAAAGTCGAGGTGTTATTTGTTGCTTTGTGAACTAGAAAGAGTTACAAGCACGTCTTATCAAGACGTGTGATTAATGTTTCTATATAATGATACATATATGTGCGAACTTTGGGCTCAACCTGTTGGATGCAGGCAATGAAGCATGACCGTCATGACGCTACTTTGTTATCGAACAGAAGCCTTTGCTTTCTCCGCATGGGCGATGGGCACAAGGCTTTGCAGGATGCTCTTGCGTGCAGTGAAATGCGGCCTGGCTGGCCAAAGGGCTGGTACCGGCTGGGCGCCGCGCTCATGTTATTGAAGGTGTGATCGAAGATATCTATCTGGTTGTCTAATCTTCTATTGGACTTTCCTCCAGTAGAGGGCTCGTTTCTTGCTTAATAATCTCTCGCTTAATAATTTTTTAACTTACCAAGTTAAGCAAACGTTGATGGATCTTGCTGTAAAAAACCACCAATGGTTAAGGTAGACTGGTATTGTATATATTGCGACCTATTTTAGGGCCTTTTTTGCCTTGCAATTTTCTAAAAATGTAGGAATATGATACGAATGCATGTGCAAAACAGGGGATTAAAAAAAAGAAGGAATTTTGCAAGATTGGTTCATGGGAATAGTAAAAAGGCCGGAATCATAATAAACATGGTCAAATAAAAGTCAAACCAGATGAAAAAGTATTGTTAATGTGATAGTAAGGATTTTACTCTTGTTCTTCATGTGTAAAACATTGAAAAAGAGGTCAATGTGGATAACAAAATTTCTACACTTCCCTTTTGAAACAAAGATCATAAGACCTAGCCTAGTGGCAAAACCATGTGAGGCTTCCTTTACCACCACAATTTAACTTTAGGAGTAAAGTAGTCATCACTAACAACTTGTTTGGTTGGAGAGAAATATTGATGGAAAAATGGGAGTTTGGGAGGTATGAGACGCATAATCCATTGTTTTGGTTGGGAGGCAATTGAGTTGGGAGTCAATTCTCACATTTCTTCGTTGGTCTCTCTGTTAACTAACCGTGTGATGAAGTTTCCTCACAAAATTCTACAACTAATTTTTATTACACACGAGATTTTAATTTGAAACTAATTATCAATTTCTCGAGCCGTTTATATTGGGGGCACTTTTGCCATTTCCAGCTGCTCTGGCACTTCTCTTTTGCTTTATATCTTCTTTTGGTTTGGTGAAGAAAAGTATCAGGAATGCATCAAGCGAGTCAATTGTAGATGGGGTGGATGTTTCTTTTATCTAGTTTGTAATAATAATAGGCAATTACCGATCAATATCATTGGGTTCATCATTGAATATATTTTCCCATCATATAAATTTCTTAGTGTAAATGTTTATATTGTTTTCTGCAAATTTAATCAAACTTTATAAAATTAGACTTCAATCAAATTAATCTACCTAATAATAAAGGGGCTATTGCTTCTGGCGGTATGTCACCGAGCTTGCCCCCAAAGTTGTAAAATATTATCCACCGATGCCACCTATAAGTGATAAAAAAAATGTCTACTTTAAATAATTTAGGAATGCAAAAAAGTTTCAAAAATTAAAAGAACATGAACTTCGAAATAAAATGTTTAATAATTCATAAATATATGTGGACTTAGAAAATATTCGCAATTTTTAAACAAATGTTTGGAGAATCATAAAATTTTCATGATGTTTTAAAAAAGTTCATGTATTAAAAGATGCTGGTAAAATCAAGCAAAATTTTGCCAATTCAAAAAGACGTTATTGAATTGAAAAATATCCTAAAAATTCAAAATCTGTTCGTTATTTACAAATAGTTTATGGATTCATAAAATGTTTGTGGATTCAAAAAATAATCATGCATTTCAGAAAATGTTCGTTAAATCAAAAAATTGGTGAATTTAAAAAATTGTTCTACTAATTTCCAGAAAAATATTCATCGATTCTAGAATTGTTCACCTTATTCACAATTTGTTTTTGAAAAAATGTCCACAATTTTTAAAAAATGTTCACAAATAGTATAAAATGTTAATGAATTCAATTTTTTATGATTTTAAAAATGTTCGATGATCTGCTAAAAATGTTGTGAAAAATGTTCATGATTTCAGATATGCTCATGAGTTTAAAAAGCATTCATAATTTTCAAAAATTGTTCACGATTTGACAAAAGTGAGAGTGATAGTTTATCTCGGTGGTGCAGCAAAATATGGCCATGGCGATTAAAGATCATGAATTTGTTTTCTCTCGCTGCGACGCACGGGTCGTTTATAGAGTAGAAACGAAGGGAGACTTGACACTACGTGAACCTCAGATTTCAAATTAGACTTGACACTACGTTTGCACGAAGGTATTTCCCTTAGTGATGAGACTAAAATTAGTAGACCGACTCCTGCCTGCATCTACTACTATTGCTTCACACATCGACTGCTATCCAGCATGCATCTAATGTATTAAGTTCACGAAGAAACGGAGTAATGCAATAAGAACGATGACATGATGTAGACAAGATCTATTTATGTAGAAATAGACCACATCTTGTTATCCTTAATAGCAACGATACATACGTGTCGTTTCCCCTTCTGTCACTGGGATCAAACACCGTAAGGCCCTGTACAACGGCAGGTGCTTAGACAGCTGCCTGAGAAAAAAAACCCGGTTTTTTCCTTGAGACTGGATTACACGGGTGCTTAGAAAGGAGATGGAAGCAAACTCTTGCTTCGGTGCTAGCCCGGTGCTTGGACAATAACTGCTCCCTTCAAGTCAGTGCATGCATCGGCAGAGGAAAAAAAAGAGCACAGCTAGCACCCCACACCAAGCACTCTACGTTGTGGAGCAACAAAATTATGGAGAAGCAGCACAGCTAGCACCGGCGGACTGGCACCTGCGTTGTACAAGGCCTAAGATGGAACCCATCACAAAGCATCTCTTCCCATGGCAAGAAAAATCGATCTAGTCGGCCTAACTAAACCAAAGATTCAAATGAGAAATACGAGGCTATAAGTAATCATGCATATAAGAGATCAAAAGACTCAAATATCTTTCATGGATAAAAACATAGATCTGATCATAAACTCAAAGTTCACCGGATCCCAATAAAGACACCGCAAAAAGAGTTACATCAAATAGATGTCCCAGAGACCATTGTATTGAGAATCAAAAGAGAGAGATGAAGCCATCTAGCTACTAACTAGGGACCCGTAGGTCTACAATAAACTACTCACGCATCATCGGAGAGGCACCAATGAGGATAATGAACCCCTCCGTGATGGTGTCTAAATTGGATCAGTGATTTCTGGAACTTGGGCGGCTGGAATTGATTTTCGTCAACTCCCCTAGGGTTTCTGGAATATTGGGGTATCTATAGAGCAAAGAGGCGGTGCGGGAGGCCACCGAGGTGGGCACAACCCTCGAGGCACCCAGGTGGGTTGTGCCCCCCTCGGGGCACCCCTCTGGTACTTATTTGGCCCATCCTGTGTCTTCTGGCCTAGAAATTCTCCAAAAAGTTTCGCTGCGTTTGGACTCCGTTTGCTATTGATTTTCTGCGAAGTAAAAAACAAGCAAAAAAACAACAACGGGCACTGGGCACTATGTCAATAGATTAGTCCCAAAAAGATGATATAAAGTTGCTATAAAATAATTGTAAAACATCCAAGAATGATAATATAACAGCATGGAACAATCAAGAATTATAGATACGTTGGAGACGTATCAATATGCCCTAGATTCACCTTTATGGGATACCTGGTTCTGCGAAGAGCACGACGTGCGACGACAGTTGTATTTTGCCGGCCATCCACAGAGCCCGCCACGGGCGCGCGCTCCCAGCCCCCGCCACCACTTGCTCCGATGACCGCCGAGGAGGAGGAGGAGCTCATGAGGTTGGTGATGGAGGACTCCGTACACACCCATGACGAGCCCCAATGGCAGGGCCTCGAGGAGATGATGGCCCTCTCTGTGGCCGGCGACGTCGCCAACCCGGAGCTCAACACCGTCGTCAAGGAGGAGGCCATGGAGGACGTGCGCGAGGAGGAGCTGGCGGCATGAAACTCGGCCTTGGTCGGGCAGTCCTGGTCGTGGGCTGATACGGTGCCGTGCACGCCGGAGTGGGTGGACGCCGACCCATTGTCACCCTCAATGCCAAGAGGGGACATGCGTGTCCGTTTTGCTGATTCAAACAGATAAAATCCGGACCAAACGTACATCCGTTTGGTGTGGACGGTTGGAGTTGGCCTAAATCCTTTGGCCCTGATCGGGATTTCAAATTTCAAATCAAGCCCTCCCCCCTCTTGCCCATCCCCAAAACCCTACCACTCCACTCCTCTCGCGCGCTCCCCGACCGACCGATCCGCCATGGCGGCGCCATCCCGCTTCCCCTCCGCGGTAAGCGCCTCCCCGCGCCTCGACCGGGCGCAGACCGAACCCTAACCTAACTAAATCCGCTCGCTCACTTCCCCTCTCTTGGACGCGGCACGCGCTCCTCCAGGCGGCGTACAGCGGCGAGCTCCGCCTCCTCAAGAGTGAGCCCCTCCCTCCCGATTTCGGCCCCGGGCTGTTCGGCCTTCTCCCGAGTCCTGATTTTTTTTTCGGGGGGCGGCTAGCTGCAGGGCTGGTGCGGGCGCTGGATAACGGCAGGGGCCGCCCCAGGGAGGCGGCGGAGGCGGCCAGGGAGGACGGGGTCGGGCCGCTGCACCTCGCCGCCGGCAATGGGCAGCTGGAGGTGTGCCGCTACCTGGCCGAGGAGCTGCGCGTGGATGTGGACGCCGCCGATGACGAGGGTCCGTTTTCTATCTTTCAGGCGACGTGCTCTGTTTTCTGTTTTAGGGAAATCGCCTGGTGCCATATCGTTTGCTGTGCAGTGGTGAACCGGTGTCTTGCTGCTGTGCATAGTTCACAAGATCTGTATAGGTTCCAGATATGATTTTACTGATGAGTTCAGAGTTCACAGGACAGGGGTTGCTATTTGTTCTCTTGTTTGTAGGATATATAATTATAAATATACGATACATGTCCTATGCGATGTTTAGACTATTGATGTTTGTTGAAATATTGATTCTTATTAACTTCCTGGTAATTATTGTTTAATTTACATGCTAACAGGCTACAACTTTTTCCCAATATGTTGCATAGATATTATTGTATTTGTTTCGGTGTGATGCCCAGTCAAATATGTTTGCCACTATGAGAAGCAGATAGAAAGAATGGAGCCATCAAATATTAGTATTACCATTGTATATCTGTGGAGGTTCAGTTTGATGTTCTGTTGTCATTCAATAATGTGGTAACTGCTCTAGTTAGTTGCCTTGTGTGTTCATAGTTTTTTTTAAACGTTATGCATCTACCTCCAGTGAGAATATTGACTGGAGAGAATATAAGCGATTCACTTCCGGGTAGAGTATCGCAGCCTCAGTGCCACTTATCATCAATGAACCAAATTTTGTCATGTTAGAGAACTTAGATGCATGCTATGTTTTGTTCTTTTACTGGAATTATAAGTTGCTGTCGGGTGGTGCTAATGTCAGAGAAGAGGTTGAGTTGCGTGTTTGGTGGATTTTCTGAAAACGACTTGTTGTTTTTCAGGCTGCCTTTCGCGCCAGCGCCAGAGGAGTCACTGCCCCAACCCGGCGATCCAGCGGAGCACGAGGACGTATCCAGGTGCAGCGATGCCGACGGGAGCAGCATGTTGTCCGTGGGGAAGAGGTCGAGGTCAAAGTTGATCCTAAGGTACTTGTAGGATAGGTATTCAGTCAATTTTATCATCTTTAGGGCCTATTTGGTTTGCTGCCGCAGTTTGCCACATCTTAGGCAGCCAAGTTTGGCCTAAGCACAACAAACTTCTCTTTAGCAGGACACAAATGTCAGTGACTATCTTCAGGGCCAATTTTTGCCATGGTTGTGACAGACATTTTATCTGCCACAAAAAAACTGTGGCGGCCACAGTTGTAGAGGAAATAGTGGTAAACCATGGCAGTGAACCAAATAGTAAACCGTTATGTCTGCAACCAGGGGCGGAGCCAGGATTTGGACTTGAGGGGGGCGAAAGACCGATGTTCACAGAAGTCATTGAACATCACGATATTTTAAGTCTGACGATAGCGTGATGAAAAATCATAAAAATATTTATTTCGAACTACAAAAGAATATTACATTTCTATTCACTTAAATTGAGCGCTACGACCTACAACTTTGAACAAGTGGATAATGTGAAATTTCTATGCCCCTTACCATTATTGTCAATCCTGTAATGTCGAAGAAAATCATGTTCATTTTGTTTCTAAAACGTGTCTTGTCTAGTTCCATAGACGAAAAAGTTTGTTCAGTTGTCGCTGCTGACACTGAAAGATTTATGACCAACCGGAGTAATCTATCAACCATTGAGTATGTGGTAGTTTTTAATTGTTTTAGTATCCAACAGTCAGATCGTGAAAACGAGATTTTCAGCTCTAGATAGTTGCAAACATCCAGCTAGAAATGGACAAGTTCATACTCTAGTTGAGTCCGTTCTTGACGAGAAAAGACTTCATGATAAGAAAAAATTCCACCATTGTGCATATATTGGACACATCAAATAAGTCATGTTGCGACCACATGGTATATGGGTGGTAAGCAACTTCATATTTGAAATTGAGTTGTGATGCGTTAGGTTAATAGATTAAAAAAACTCATGTGTGGATCCAGAAGATAAATGACGCTAATTAAAAAGACTAAGATCACAATTCACAAAAAATAAACAATAATTATTAATAGCTACTGGTGCGTAGTGGTACCTGCTGCCAACATATTCAATCCTGGTCACCTGGCTAGCGACCTCTGGCTGTAGTCTGATGATCTGATCCACCGGCATGTAGTCAATCGTATGCGGATAGCGGGCTGTAGAGGGTAGATTAGTGGATGGCTGGATGGAGTCGTCATCGTGGCGACCAGGATGGCTGCTGCGGCAACCGTAAACGCCCTAGCGCGACACGCACGGCGGCGACCGGCGACAGCAGCCCTAAGCGATCCAGAAGAACGCAAACGTAGATCAATCGATCGGATCGATTAGATTGCCCATAGGGCAAACAATAGCCGGCGCGTACATATCCCTATTGGGCTCTGGGCCTCTGGTCATCTATATTCGGCGTATAGTTCAATGGATAAATTGTATACGGGCTAATGATGCGATTAGCTGCGGCCATTAGCAATGTACAGTACACAGCCTGCTAAAATTTGTTGAGGGGGGCGAGCGATTGGCAGGGGTCTAGCCCCTGCTCGCCCCCCCTTGTCTCCGCCCCTGTCTGCAACTTTGCATTCTTTTTGTAGCAACTTTGCACCAGGTCCTTATCCACGAATCATTGCATATGTGCCTCCAGTTTCTTCTAGAATTAATCTATATTCAGTATCGAACAGTCTGGTTGGATTCTTGCTGAATGTAATTTTAGGCTGAAAACATGAGTCCGCATTTTGTCCAGTGACACCACATGAAGCTTAAGTTGACTAATGACTTGGCTTAAAACAATTTGACCGTTCTACACTTTATCAAATGCTTCCACATGAAAATATATTAATCAAATGCTATATTTGGCTGTCCTTTCTAAACGAGTTATTAAAATATTGGAAAATATGTTACTAGTAAAGAAATATTTCGAATATTTTAAATCAGATTTGTATCTTATGTTTGCTTTAGGTAATCAGGGATGAAACGTGTCAAATTGAGGCAATTTCAATTTAGTTATATTTTTCTTTGATCCTTCTTTTCTTTCTTTTGCTGACTACTCTTACTTGATATATTTGGTCCTGTTTGAAATGGATAAATTTGGTAGACAATTTGCAGGAATTACACCTATTTGGCTATTTATGTGAAAGTCAAGTCATGAAATTCCAGTGTTTCATACTGGGCATACTAAGGGAGTGATGGCAACTTGTTTTTTATCTTGTTAGAAACTTTCATCTACTATGTGCAGAAGAGGGAGGTTTTTATTGTGGCATCATCTTAAATCTTAAGATTATATGGAAAGTAAGAGATGAAAGGGGTTGCACACTTACACTAGAAAAATATTTGTGAGGTAAAATTTATGAGGTGGCTATATTGCTGGTTTTTAAAGTTTTCATTGATATTGGAGCCTAATACCCAATAATATTTACTTCCTCTGTATTATTGATTGGTATGGGAGCCTAATAGCCCAATAATATTTATTGCAGTACTGAGCACGGACGCAGGATGATGTATGATTGGAAGTCTAAACTTTATGCTTATACAATATGGATTGTTGATAGTCAATATTTTTGCCAAATCAAAACCATGTTTCCCCAAACATTTACAGAACAGCCCTATGTATTTCTTTACTATTATAGCATTTTTCTATTCATTACTCATGTCTCCATCTTATTTGATACGTATTATTTATGGTTCAGGACGAACAAGTGAATGAAAGGAAAATATCACAGTTGAAGTCATTTGCGAGTAAAGCAATCGAGAGAAATGATTACATTTCTGCATCAGCGTTCTATACCAAGGTAAGTTACAGCGCCATATTCTGTATTCTTCTTTTCCTGTTTCTAATTCTTTGAGAGAAAATAATGCATGTGAACATGCATGTTTTCAAACAGTCTTCAAACTATGGTTGAGTCACCAAATGGCAAGGCCTAGTTATTGAGAAGGAAACTTGACCAATGGCATTGTCAAGGGATAACTATCTGGAAAAATATGGCTAGAATGATTGGAAAGGGATTAGGTTATTTTAAGGGGAAGCTATGGCCAGAAGACGCGACACCTAAAACTAGGCTCTTACCTTATCTCTGCCTTATTCTAAATTAAATAGAATCAGTTGTTCTTTCTTCTCTTAACCTATCCAAATGCTCCTGAACTTTCTTACCTCATGCTAGGTGACCAATCCCCCTAGCCAGCTATGCTCCTTGTGCACCAGCCCCATCATGCGTCCATGCCCTTGCTGGTGGCCCGATTTGGCTGCTGGTGTTCTAGCAGGAATTTGTCCTTTCCCGGTCATAACAGTTCAACTGGGAAAAACTAGATTGAATTTTTCTAGACTGTGTTAGGATCATTTGCTATCAAAACGGGAATATTTACTAATGGGGCGGGCTTTGCAGAGGATAGAATTGTCTGACATGATCCTTTACACAGGACCTGTGTTTGGGCATCTTTTATTTTTCAGCGCCAATGAGTCGTTTTTGGACGTTAACATTACTCCAGACACATTTACCACGAAATAAAAACTTCTAAAAACCCACCAACTGTTGGAACTACAGGTTGCCAGTGAACCTACTGCTTGATTGGTTGGCTCACGCAAACTGTACGTCAACACCAGTATCAAGACCAGTATCACTAACTTATGTGTGTCGTACTGTCTTATTGTGTCTTGCAGTTGTAAAGGATCTTGCCTGACCCCGCAAAAAAAAGAGCAAAGGATCTTGCCTGAGATAAAATCCAAATAATAGCTATGTTGTGTCTCTCTTTTTGTTGTGCCATCTTGCTTCAATAGAATGATAGTGAAAAATAGAATCTTGTACTTCAAAAGTATCTTATCTCCCATCCCTGTCAACTCGAAAGCCACTAAGCAATCAGTACAAGACAACTGGTCTAGCCTAGATCCCAAAAAAACGTCATAAGGGGGCTCATTTTGCTTCTTGCTCTTCCTTATTTTCATGGGGGTTTAGGAAATAAGAAAGTAGAACTTATTTGGTCTGCAATTGTCTTATATTTCAGTACTGTGCTGTATTTAATAAATTATACTCCCTCCGTTCCTAAATATAAGTCTTTTTAGACATTTCAAATGGACTACAACATACGGATGTATGTACACATATTTTAGAGTGCAGATTCACTCATTTTGCTCCGTATGTAGTCACTTGTTGAAATATCTAAAAAGACTTATATTTGGGAACGGAGGGAGTATATGAAAAAGCTTCTTAGGTTGACTTTCTTTGCAAGAGAATTAAGGTATTTGCATGATTCATTAATATCTTGCACTACTAGTCAATGAGCAGCCATTTGCAGATTTCCCATTTGCAAATTCGTATCTGTGTTTGATAGTCGGCAAATCTTCAACTTGTTGGATGCAGGCAATAGATGTTGACCCTAACGATGCAACCTTGTTCTCAAACAGGAGCCTTTGTTGGCTCCGCACTGGTGATGGACCAAAGGCTCTGTTGGACGCTCTTCACAGCAGAGAAATGCGGCCTGACTGGCCAAAGGCCTGCTACCGGCAGGGCGCAGCTCTGATGTTACTGAAGGTGGGGTTGAAGGTCCCACCTGCTACTTTATTTGACGAATGCAAATTGTTTGTAATAATTAATTTACAAGGCCATCATTCATTATCAGGACTACAAGAGCGCATGCGAAGTGCTTCTTGATGGATTCAAGTTGGACCCAGAAAATGCCGAGATGTGCATTACGGTATCCATCTACCTAACCCCTTTTTGCATCATTGCATGCATGCTTCGGCACATGTCATTGTTAGTGATATATTGGGAACATGTTATCCTGACTTCTGCTCTTATGTGCTTACTAAACACTTGACCAATGGTAGTATCGCTCTATTTCCTAGATTTGTGGCATGTGCCCTTTTTGCACCCCTCAGTGAGAGAAGTTTCATGTTCTGTTATAGAAGCAAGCCTTGTGACCGTATTGTTTGTAGTCTTGCATGCATTATCCACACCGATGATGATTGTGGGTATTATGTGCAGGGAAGCGATGGAATCTTTGAAGATATCAAAAGGCAACACCAAGGCAACATGAGCTGAACTTGAGCTTGCACTTGTGTTGACGATGGATGAAGACCAAGTCACCTCTCGTGAAAAAAAAACGCCATCCTCTATTCAACTCAAGTCATGACCGGTGAAATATTGCAAAGCCTTTTTTCATTGTGAAGTTGCTTTCTTGCACTAGTGTGGAGCAATACATGCTCGAGATGTTTGAATAACTTGCTTGGTGGATAATGGAAGTGCTCGTTTGTTATCTTTACTGACTGTCCGGTAATGTTGGTAGCAAATGACTTGATTTTTCGCTTTCTCGTATACGTCTGTCATCTGCGCGTGTGCATATGTATGTATGGATCCTGACGACGAGCTTTCCTTGCCTTGGTTGCCACAGCTCCACTTGGTCGCAATGGCAACATCTTGTATGTGCAATGGTGAATAATACCTTAATTTTGAGGGTACGCTATTGTGTGTCTACTCTGGAGGTACAAACGTAAGTAATGTTAATGCTGGAAATGAATTATGGAAAGGCGAGATTTATTAGACTTACAGTGTAGGCGCATGGACATTGGGTGATGTCAAGAAACTAGAGGTACAACCTTGAGTGGCTATGAGTAAGTCGGTTGGATGACTGTGAGAACTTGAGGAGGATCTTGGAATAACCTGATTATGAAATTTACTTGACATGCTTTATCTTCCTCATACTGTACTTATTTCAGCCATTAATCTTGCTACATAATTTGATAGGAAATGGTAGCTAGTATTGATATCGTAGTTGATGCATGCTTCAATGCCATGGATTGCTTTGCTTAAGATATCTGTTATATGGTTGACTTGAGAATACATTCAAAGTAATGGCTTTATACGTGGCCAGATTTAACAGTGGATGATCCGTCTTCCACTAGCGAGAAGCCGGAGCGTTCGTGCGCTAGGAGAGTAACCCACCAGACCCCTTTGGACTGGCGTCACTCCAAGGTCATGCTACCGTAAAAGATATTTTCCGCTGCCTCGGTCTTTGTAAAGTACCATCTTATGGCTATGTTGTATTATTCAAGAAACAATGGCTTACAAATCTAGATATGCCTGTGTTTATAGTACATGTTGTAAACGCTCGCCCAGCGTGTCCTGGGCTGGCGTGAGCAGCCGTTGACGGAGCGTGGCCTCCTTCAGCTGCGGGCCACTACCCTGTCTTAGTCGTGTCGTGTTCGCCGAGGGCCTCGATGTTCAAGCTTGCGCTTGTTACATTCGGAGCTTGTTAGTGGCTCTTTTGGTGTCTCGTATCTTTACCGTTCTTGCAGTTTTTTTTAAGGGATTCTTTTTCTTTTGTTGTATGGCCTGATGTATGCTCGGAATGTTGCTTCATAATATAAAGCGAGGGCAACCCTTTATTGTCAAAAGGGAAATGAAAGTTCTTTTTAATATTTTGACAAAAAATGGAAGAAAAGAAAACAATGAGATAAGATTCCATTCAGAAAGATTTTATCTCCAACCGGGCAATGGATTGTTGGTTAACTCATGAAATGAGCCGCGTCATGAAATGAGCCGCGTCTAGCATATAGGAAGATCTGTAGTACAATCCCGAATTCCCAATCAACTAAAGCGTGTGGTAAGTGGTAACTCGTAACGAATCACAATCGCATCCCTTTCTCGCGGACTCACGATCTGAATTTCTTCCAACAATGTTGCGATCCTTCATCGCCCGATCTCAACCCCTTCTCTCCCACCTCCGGTGGCGAGCAGCTGCCAAGCCATGGATCCTTCCATCACGTGCCTACGCCACGGAGGACGGCACGGCACGGCGCGACGGAGCTGACCGGACCACGGCGACGGCGGCAGCGGCCAATCTGCGCCGCCATCTGTACGTGGTGCTCAAGGAGATGAACACGAGTCACTCGGGGGCGCACAGTATCTACAAGCTCGACTTCGACGACCTCCACGGCGCTGGCGACGAGAACGCGAGCGCCATGGACGAGGCGCCCCGCCGCCTACCTGAACCAGCTCTCCGCCTGGGCGTCTCGTTGGTCTCTACATTCGAAGCCCTCGGCGACAACATCGTCATCACGGGTCACTCGGACACCATCTCGAGGGACGGTGCCTTCTTCCTCACCTTGGTCTACGACACCAAGAAGGGGAAGCTCGACGGCGGGAGTCCTCCATACGACCCTGAACCCGTCGACGGCGATGACTACCCGCCAAGGAGTGGTGGCCCCGTGGTTCCTACCAAGCCGCACCCGTCGGCGGCGATAAGCTGTGGGCGCTAGACGCCACCGACAATACGCCGGGCTACCTAGTATCCGGAGGAACGCTATCACCATGGGTGGGTCTGGAATATAGGCCAGTCGCCGCTCCCGCTCGATGCCACCGGCTACAACAACCGTGTCAAATCGCACGCGGTGCACCCGGATGGCCGCACCATCTTCGCCACGTCATCCTTCACCTTCTCCCTCGACACCGAGGGCTGCCGGTCAGCACGCCGCGGTGACTGGCACCTGCCGTTCCACGGCCGGGGTTACTACAACGGCGACTTGGACGCGTGGGTCGGGATCCGAGTGGCCGACGGCGCAGATGGCGGGAGCAAGGGACATCCCTACCTCTGCTCATGTGACGTCCCGAAACTCGTAGATGCCGAGGGGCCGGTGCAGGAGCCGGCATGGAAGATGTGCGACGAGGAGCTCACGTTCCTCAAGACGCCGGTGAGCCTCGGGAGCCGCACACTCATCCACACCGGGCGCGGGCGGTTCTGCCTCGTCGAGGTCGTGCCAGCGACGGTTGCCAAGGAGGGAGGAGAGCCTAGTTGTCCCACCGACGACGAGAGCATCGAGTGCCTGCTCCATGTGACCATGTTCCGTGCTAAGCATTGCAAAAACAGCGACCTCGTGGTCACACCGTGCCGACGTGGCCGCTCCTACTGTTAGAGTTGTGTCGAATATTATTGTACAAGTTAGGTTACAGTTGGACTTGGAGTCGTACTGTGTAGACAGGGTAGGAGCTGTGTTCTAATAGGACACTTGTATCCTAGGCCTCTCACTCTCATATATAATAGGGGTAGACACACGATGTAACCTATGCCAACATTAATAGCACGGGCTAGGGCGGCCGGGGTGCGGTGTCATGAGGAGGAGCGTCCGTAGCCAGGCCCCGGGGATGTAGCCATATCGATGAACCTTGTTAACAAATCTCGGTGTCGTGCCTCGTGTGATTGTTTGGTTCTCGATAGATCAACGGTGGTTTCGGATTTATTTTAACGAGTGGTATCATGAGTAAGGTTTGAAGAGGTTGCGATTCCGTTGATTCAGAGGAAGGAGGCCGAACCGTGAGTTGATTTCGTTCGTCATGAAACGGCGTTCGTGGGCATCAGCAGAATCGGAGGCGGCAGAATAGCAATGGAAGCAGCAGCGCCGTCGGCGGGATCGAAGCCGCGCCACCCGCGGCTGGAAACAGGTGGCTGCAGCGCATCGGTGGATGCAGCACACGCGTGGCGGCGGCAGTGCCGAATTGCAAGGCAGCAGATCCGATCGAGGGTATCGGATACGTGCAGCGGCGGCGGCTTCGGAACGTGTGTCAGCAGGAGACGTGTGGCGATCGGCGAGCAAGGCGCGTATTGTCAGGGCATGCAGCCTGGCTAGAGGCCCAAGTACAGACGCGGAATCAAGGCCCAAGTCGCGTGAGGCCTATGTGCGGTTGTAACGGGAAACCTCAGGTGGAGTTGTGTGGCTTGCAAGGGAGCTTGACGGCATGTCTAAAGTGCTGGAACGCACAGGGAAGCCAAGGCATGGTCAAGAGGCACGTGAGAAGCTGTGAGGGGAGATTTGTTTGAGAGAAAAAGGCACGTACATGCAGGCTAGAGGCAGTCAATCAGCGAAAGTATTCATCAAGGGAAGAACCCATCAAAAATACGCTTTGGAAGCAGTTACGAAGGGCGTCAAGTGTTGTGTCTAGAAGCAGTGCAATACGTGGAGCATGGCTTGGATTAAAGGTTCTATATTTGCGATTTTGCTTGGTGCACTTCGGCACATGCACGGGAAGTGTTGCAGCTTGGTTACTTTTTCATGGGTCGACCGTATGGTAGACAAGGATGGAAATTTTTTGTTGGCACAACAGGGATGTTTGAAGTCGTCATTGCCAGAAGTAAAGCGAACTAACACTAGTAGAAAAAGGGTCAAATGTGAAGCACATTAGTGCCGGTTTGATTTTGAGCCGGCACTAATGTGTCCATTAGTGCCGGTTCCAACGGCTAGGCGGGCGGAGATCATTAGTACCGGTTCGTGAGCAACCTTTCGTACCGGTTCGTGTCACGAACCGGTACTAATGATACTGTGTCAGGCTGTGGTCAGGCTGTGGCCCCACGGACACCTTTAGTATCGGTTCGTGCCATGAACCGGTACTATAGTTTCTTAGTAACCTGTTTTTTAGTCCCACCTCGCGAAGAGAGAGGCACTAGGAGCGGTTTATAAGCCCTGAGTGCAGAGACGATGAAGGAGAGGCGCAATGCTCATCTGCACGTTGCTTAGCTTTAAGCCTTGAGGAATAGTGTAGACTGCACGGAGCTATGTGCAGTGCAGTTTGCACTATTCCAAGAGGCTCGAAGCTAATTAACGAGCATTGTGCCTCTTTTTTATCTTTAATAGCTTATTACAACTCCGGACTTCTTGTGTTACGGCAAAAACTGGACGCACTTCGTGTTCAAACTGGACAATCTCTTTCGAAGTATCAGGGTTTCTGACAAGAACTCATCTGTTACATGGGCACTTCATTTTTTTAAACTTATTACAACTCCAGACTTTTTTGCGTTTCGTACACACCATTCAAAGCGACGTCATCAATTTCCAACACGCTCTCACATCATTTGCTGTTTTCAGTCATTTGAACTCCAGCCTAGTTTTGCATTCAGTATGCATCATTCAAAGCGACGTCATAAAAATTCCAACACGTTCTGACATCATTTGCTGTTTTTCAGTCATTTACCGATTTGTTTAGAGAGCTAAATGACGGTGAAATTGAAAATCACTACAAAATTAACTCTGAAAATGTTGGAACTTGGCATGGTATCATCATTTCGCCCGCATAGCATGTGCAAAAGAGTAGAGAGGGTCACGGCGAAAACTGGACGCACCTCGTGTACAAACTGGACAATCTCTTTCGGAGTATCAGGGTTTCGGACGAGAACTCATCTGTTACACGGGCACTTCAATGTTTTTTAAACTTATTTGAACTCCAGCCTATTTTTGCATTCAGTATGCATCATTCAAGCGACGTCATCAATTTCCAACAAGTTCTGACATCATTT
>NC_057808.1:566544558-566545135 GCF_018294505.1 Triticum aestivum
TTCAATATGCATCTTTCAAAGCGACATCATCAATTTCCAACACGTTCTGACATCATTTGCTGTTTTTCAGTCATTTACCGATTTGTTTAGAGAGCTAAATGACGGTGAAATTGAAAATCACTACAAAATGAACTCTGAAAATGCTGGAACTTGGCATGGTATCATCATTTCGCCCGCATAGCATGTGCGAAAGAGTAGAGAGGGTCACGGCGAAAACTGGACGCACCTCGTGTACAAACCGGACAATCTCTTTCGGAGTATCAGGGTTTCGGACAAGAACTCATCTGTTACACGGGCACTTCAATGTTTTTTAAACTTATTTGAACTCAAGCCTATTTTTGCGTTCAGTATGCATCTTTCAAAGCGACGTCATGAACTTCCAACAAGTTCTGACATCATTTGCTGTTTTTCAGTCATTTACCGATTTGTTTAGGGAGCTAAATGACGGTGAAATTGAAAATCACTACAAAATGAACTCTGAAAATGTTGGAACTAGGCATGGTATCATCATTTCGCCCGCAGAGCATGTGCAAAAGACTAGAGAGGGTCACGGCGAAAACTGGACGCACCTCGTGTA
>NC_057808.1:566545145-566545939 GCF_018294505.1 Triticum aestivum
TTCCAACACGTTCTGACATCATTTGCTATTTTTCAATCATTTACCGATTTGTTTAGGGAGCTAAACGACGGTGAAATTGAAAATCACGACAAAATGAACTCTAAAAATGTTGGAACTTGGCATGCTATCATCATTTCGCCCGCATAGCATGTGCAGAGGAGTAGAGAGGGTCACGGCGAAAACTGGACGCACCACGTGTACAAACTGGACAATCTCTTTCGGAGTATCAGGGTTTCGGACGAGAACTCATCTGTTACAATGGCACTTCAAAGTTTTTTAAACTTATTTGAACTCTAGCCTATTTTTGCGTTCAGTATGCATCATTCAAAGCGACGTCATCAGTTTCCAACACGTTCTGACATCATTTGCTGTTTTTCAGTCATTTACCGATTTGTTTAGGGAGCTAAATGACGGTGAAATTGAAAATCACTACAAAATGAACTCTGAAAATGTTGGAACTTGCCATGGTATCATCATTTCGCCCGCATAGCATGTGCAAAAGAGTAGAGAGGGTCACGGCGAAAACTGGACGCACCTCGTGTACAAACTGGACAATCTCTTTCGGAGTATCAGGGTTTCGGATGAGAACTCATCTATTACACGGGCACTTCAATGTTTTTTAAACTTATTTGAACTCCAGCCTATTTTTGCGTTCAGTATGCATCATTCAAATCGACGTCATCAATTTCCAACACGTTCTGACATCATTTGCTGCTTTTCAGTCATTTACCGATTTGTTTAGGGAGCTAAATGACGGTGAAATTGAAAATCAGTACAAAATGAACTCTGAAAAT
>NC_057808.1:566545949-566546816 GCF_018294505.1 Triticum aestivum
GGAGTATCAGGGTTTCGGACGAGAACTCATCTGTTACACGGGCACTTCAATGTTTTTTAAACTTATTTGAACTCCAGCCTATTTTTGCGTTCAGTATGCATCATTCAAAGCGACGTCATCAATTTCCAACACGTTCTGACATCATTTGCTGTTTTTCAGTCATTTACCGATTTGTTTAGGGAGCTAAATGACGGTGAAATTGAAAATCACTACAAAATGAACTCTAAAAATGTTGGAACTTGGCATGGTATCATCATTTCGCCCGCATAGCATGTGCAAAAGAGTAGAGAGGGTCGCGGCGAAAACTGGACGTACCTCGTGTACAAACTGGACAATCTCTTTTTGGAGTATCAGGGTTTCGGACGAGAACACATCTGTTACACGGGCACTTCAATGTTTTTTAAAGTTATTTGAACTCCAGCCTATTTTTGCGTTCAGTATGCATCATTCAAAGCGACGTCATCAATTTCCAACATGTTCTGACATCTTTTGCTGTTTTTCAGTCATTTGAACTCCAGCCTATTTTTGCATTCAGTATGCATCATTCAAAGCGACGTCATAAAATTTCCAACATGTTCTGACATCATTTGCTGTTTTTCAGTCATTTACCGATTTGTTTAAAGAGCTAAATGACGGTGAAATTAAAAATCACTACAAAATGAACTCTGAAAATGTTGGAACTTGGCATGGTATCATCATTTCGCCCGCATAGCATGTGCAAAAGAGTAGAGAGAGTCACGGCGAAAACTGGACGCACCTCGTGTACAAACTGGACAATCTCTTTTGGAGTATCAGGGTTTCGGACGAGAACTCATCTGTTACACGGGCACTTCAATGTTTTTTAAACTTATTTGAACTCCAGCCTAT
>NC_057808.1:566548376-566549114 GCF_018294505.1 Triticum aestivum
GTTCTGACATCATTTGCTGTTTTTCAGTCATTTACCGATTTGTTTAGGGAGCTAAATGACGGTGAAATTGAAAATCACTATAAAATGAACTCTAAAAATGTTGGAACTTGGCATGGTATCATCATTTCGCCCGCATAGCATGTGCAAAAGAGTAGAGAGGGTCACGGCGAAAACTGGACGCACCTCGTGTACAAACTGGACAATCTCTTTCGGAGTATCAGGGTTTCGGACGAGAACTCATCTGTTACACGGGCACTTCAATGTTTTTTAAACTTATTTGAACTCCAGCCTATTTTTGCGTTCAGTATGCATCATTCAAAGTGACGTCATCAATTTCCAACATGTTCTGACATCATTTGCTGTTTTTCAGTCATTTGAACTCCAGCCTATTTTTGCATTCAGTATGCATCATTCAAAGCGACGTCATAAAATTTCCAACATGTTCTGACATCATTTGCTGTTTTTCAGTCATTTACCGATTTGTTTAAAGAGCTAAATGACGGTGAAATTAAAAATCACTACAAAATGAACTCTGAAAATGTTGGAACTTGGCATGGTATCATCATTTCGCCCGCATAGCATGTGCAAAAGAGTAGAGAGGGTCACGGCGAAAACTGGACGCACCTCGTGTACAAACTGGACAATCTCTTTTGGAGTATCAGGGTTTCGGACGAGAACTCATCTGTTACACGGGCACTTCAATGTTTTTTAAACTTATTTGAACTCCAGCCTATTTTT
>NC_057808.1:566549124-566549385 GCF_018294505.1 Triticum aestivum
AAAATGAACTCTGAAAATGTTGGAACTTGGCATGGTATCATCATTTCGCCCGCATAGCATGTGAAAAAGAGTAGAGAGGGTCACGGCGAAAACTGGACGCACCTCATGTACAAACTGGACAATCTCTTTCGGAGTATCAGGGTTTCGGACGAGAACTCATCTGTTACACGGGCACTTCAATGTTTTTTAAACTTATTTGAACTCCAGCCTATTTTTGCGTTCAGTATGCATCATTCAAAGCGACGTCATCAATTTCCAACA
>NC_057808.1:566549395-566551033 GCF_018294505.1 Triticum aestivum
ACTGGACAATCTCTTTCGGAGTATCATGGTTTCGGACGAGAACTCATCTGTTACACGGGCACTTCAGTGTTTTTAAAACTTATTTGAACTCCAGCCTATTTTTGCGTTCAGTATGCATCATTCAAAGCGACGTCATCAATTTCCAACACGTTCTGACATCATTTGCTGTTTTTCAGTCATTTACCGATTTGTTTAGGGAGCTAAATGACGGTGAAATTTAAAATCACTACAAAATGAACTCTAAAAATGTTGGAACTTGGCATGGTATCATCATTTCGCCCGCATAGCATGTGCAAAAGAGTAGTGAGGGTCACGGCGAAAACTGGACGCACCTCGTGTACAAACTGGACAATCTCTTTCGGAGTATAAGGGTTTCGGACGAGAGCTCATCTGTTACACGGGCACTTCAATGTTTTTTAAACTTATTTGAACTCCAGCCTATTTTTGCATTCAGTATGCATCATTCAAAGCGACGTCATCAATTTCCAACACGTTTTGACATCATTTGCTGTTTCTCAGTCATTTACCGATTTGTTTAGGGAGCTAAATGATGGTGAAATTGAAAATGACTACAAAATGAACTCTGAAAATGTTGGAACTTGGCATGGTATCATCATTTCGTCCGCATAGCATGTGCAAAAGAGTAGAGAGGGTCACGGCGAAAACTGGACGCACCTCGTGTACAAACTGGACAATCTCTTTCGGAGTATCAGGGTTTCGGATAAGAACTCATCTATTACACGGGCACTTCAATGTTTTTAAAACTTATTTGAACTCCAGCCTATATTTGCATTCCGTATGCATCATTCAAAGCGACGTCATCAATTTCCAACACGTTTTGACATCATTTGCTGTTTCTCAGTCATTTACCGATTTGTTTAGGGAGCTAAATGACGGTGAAATTGAAAATCACTACAAAATGAACTCTGAAAATGTTGGAACTTGGCATTGTATCATCATTTCACCCGCATAGCATGTGCAAAAGAGTAGAGAGGGTCACGGCGAAAACTGGACGCACCTCGTGTACAAACTGGACAATCTCTTTCGGAGTATCAGGGTTTCGGACGAGAACTCATCTGTTACACGGGCACTTCAATGTTTTTTATACTTATTTGAACTCCTGCCTATTTTTGCGTTCAGTATGCATCATTCAAAGCGACGTCATCAATTTCCAACACGTTCTGACATCATTTGGTTTTTTTCAGTCATTTACCGATTTGTTTAGGGAGCTAAATGACGGTGAAATTGAAAATGACTACAAAATGAACTCTGAAAATGTTGGAACTTGGCATGGTATCATCATTTCGCCCGCATAGCATGTGCAAAAGAGTAGAGAGGGTCACGGCGAAAACTGGACGCACCTCGTGTACAAACTGGACAATCTCTTTCGGAGTATCAGGGTTTCGGATGAGAACTCATCTGTTACACGGGCACTTGAATGTTTTTTAAACTTATTTGAACTCCAGCCTATTTTTGCGTTCAGTATGCATCATTCAAGGCGAGGTCATCAATTTCCAACACGTTCTGACATCATTTGCTGTTTTTCAATCATTTACCGATTTGTTTAGGGAGCTAAATGACGGTGAAATTGAAAATCACTACAAAATGAACTCTGAAAATGTTGGAACTTGGCATGGT
>NC_057808.1:566551043-566551760 GCF_018294505.1 Triticum aestivum
ATGTTTTTAAAACTTATTTGAACTCCAGCCTATTTTTGCGTTCAGTATGCATCATTCAAAGCGACGTCATCAATTTCCAACACGTTCTGACATCATTTGTTGTTTTTCAGTCATTTACCGATTTGTTTAGGGAGCTAAATGACGGTGAAATTGAAAATCACTACAAAATGAACTCTGAAAATGTTGGAACTTGGCATTGTATCATCATTTCGCCCGCATAGCATGTGCAAAAGAGTAGAGAGGGTCACGGCGAAAACTTGACGCACCTCGTGTACAAACTGGACAATCTCTTTCGGAATATCAGGGTTTCGGACGAGAACTCATCTGTTACACGGGCACTTCAATGTTTTTTAAACTTATTTGAACTCCAGCCTATTTTTGCGTTCAGTATGCATCATTCAAAGCGACGTCATCAATTTCCAACACGTTCTCACATCATTTGCTGTTTTTCAGTCATTTACCGATTTGTTTAGAGAGCTAAATGACGGTGAAATTGAAAATCACTACAAAATAAACTCTGAAAATGTTGGAACTTGGCATGGTATCATCATTTCTCCCTTATAGCATGTGCAAAAGAGTAGAGAGGGTCACGGCGAAAACTGGACGCACCTCGTGTACAAACTGGACAATCTCTTTCGGAGTATCAGGGTTTCGGACGAGAACTAATCTGTTACACGGGCACTTCAATGTTTTTTAAACTTATTTGAACTCCAGCCT
>NC_057808.1:566551771-566552514 GCF_018294505.1 Triticum aestivum
TTTTTCAGTCATTTACCGATTTGTTTAGGGAGCTAAATGACGGTGAAATTGAAAATCACTACAAAATGAGCTCTGAAAATGTTGGAACTTGGCATGGTATCATCATTTCGCCCGCATAGCATGTGCAAAAGAGTAGAGAGGGTCACGGCGAAAACTGGACGCACCTCGTGTACAAACTGGACAATCTCATTCGGAGTATCAGGGTTTCGGACGAGAACTCATCTGTTACACGGGCACTTCAATGTTTTTTAAACTTATTTGAACTCCAGCCTATTTTTGCGTTCAGTATGCATCATTCAAAGCGACGTCATCAATTTCCAACATGTTCTGACATCATTTGCTGTTTTTCAGTCATTTGAACTCCAGCCTATTTTAGCATTCAGTATGCATCATTCAAAGCGACGTCATAAAATTTCCAACATGTTCTGACATCATTTGCTGTTTTTCAGTCATTTACCGATTTGTTTAAAGAGCTAAATGACGGTGAAATTAAAAATCACTACAAAATGAACTCTGAAAATGTTGGAACTTGGCATGGTATCATCATTTCGCCCGCATAGCATGTGCAAAAGAGTAGAGAGGGTCACGGCGAAAACTGGACGCACCTCGTGTACAAACTGGACAATCTCTTTTGGAGTATCAGGGTTTCGGACGAGAACTCATCTGTTACACGGGCACTTCAATGTTTTTTAAACTTATTTGAACTCCAGCCTATTTTTGCGTTCAGTATGCATCATTCAAAG
>NC_057808.1:566556302-566557354 GCF_018294505.1 Triticum aestivum
AAAGCGACGTCATCAATTTCCAACACGTTCTGACATCATTTGCTGTTTTTCAGTCATTTACCAATTTGTTTAGGGAGCTAAATGACGGTGAAATTGAAAATCACTACAAAATGAACTCTGAAAATGTTGGAACTTGGCATGGTATCATCATTTCGCCCGCATAGCATGTGCAAAAGAGTAGAGAGGGTCACGGCGAAAACTGGACGCACCTCGTGTACAAACTGGACAATCTCCTTCGGAGTATCAGGGTTTCGAACAAGAACTCATCTGTTACACGGGCACATCAATGTTTTTAAAACTTATTGAACTCCAGCCTATATTTGCGTTCAGTATGCATCATTCAAAGCGACGTCATCAATTTCCAACACGTTCTGACTTCATTTGCTGTTTATCAGTCATTTACCGATTTGTTTAGGGAGCAAAATGACGGTGAAATTGAAAATCACTACAAAATGAACGCTGAAAATTTGGAACTTGGCATGGTATCATCATTTCACCCGCATAGCATGTGCAAAAGAGTAGAGAGGGTCACGGCGAAAACTGGACGCACCTCGTGTACAAACTGGACAATCTCTTTCGGAGTATCAGGCTTTCGGACGAGAACTCATCTGTTACACGGGCACTTCAATGTTTTTAAACTTATTTGAACTCCAGCCTATTTTTGCGTTCAGTATGCATCATTCAAAGCGACGTCATCAGTTTCCAACACGTTCTGACATCATTTGCTGTTTTTCAGTCATTTACCAATTTGTTTAGGGAGCTAAATGACGGTGAAATTGAAAATCACTACAAAATGAACTCTGAAAATGTTGGAACTTGGCATGGTATCATCATTTCGCCCGCACAGCATGTGCAAAAGAGTAGAGAGGGTCACGGCGAAAACTGGACGCACCTCGTGTACAAACTGGACAATCTCTTTCGGAGTATCAGGGTTTCGAACAAGAACTCATCTGTTACACGGGCACATCAATGTTTTTAAAACTTATTGAACTCCAGCCTATATTTGCGTTCAGTATGCATCATTCAAAGCGACGTCATCAATTTCCAACACG
>NC_057808.1:566558293-566559304 GCF_018294505.1 Triticum aestivum
ACGAGAACTCATCTGTTACATGGGCCCTTCATTGTTTTTTAAACTTATTTGAACACAGCCTATTTTTGCGTTCATTATGCATCATTCAAAGCGACGTCATCAATTTCCAACACGTTCTGACATCATTTGCTGTTTTTCAGTCATTTACCGATTTGTTTAAAGAGCTAAATGACGGTGAAATTGAAAATCACTACAAAATGAACTCTGAAAATGTTGGAACTTGGCATGGTATCATCATTTCGCCCGCATAGCATGTGCAAAAGAGTAGAGAGGGTCACGGCGAAAACTGGACGCACCTCGTGTACAAACTGGACAATCTCTTTCGGAGTATCAGGGTTTCGGACGAGAACTCATCTGTTACACGGGCACTTCAATGTTTTTTAAACTTATTTGAACTCCAGACTATTTTTGCGTTCAGTATGCATCATTCAAAGCGACGTCATCAATTTCCAACATGTTCTGACATCATTTGCTGTTTTTCAGTCATTTGAACTCCAGCCTATTTTTGCATTCAGTATGCATCATTCAAAGCGACGTCATAAAATTTCCAACATGTTCTGACATCATTTGCTGTATTTCAGTCATTTACCGATTTGTTTAAAGAGCTAAATGACGGTGAAATTAAAAATCACTACAAAATGAACTCTGAAAATGTTGGAACTTGGCATGGTATCATCATTTCGCCCGCATAGCATGTGCAAAAGAGTAGAGAGGGTCACGGCGAAAACTGGACGCACCTCGTGTACAAACTGGACAATCTCTTTTGGAGTATCAGGGTTTCGGACGAGAACTCATCTGTTACACGGGCACTTCAATGTTTTTTAAACTTATTTGAACTCCAGCCTATTTTTGCGTTCAGTATGCATCATTCAAAGCGACGTCATCAATTTCCAACACGTTCTGACATCATTTGCTGTTTTTCAGTCATTTACCGATTTGTTTAGGGAGCTAAATGACGGTGAAATTGAAAATCACTACAAAATGAACTCTGAAAATGTTGGAACTTGGCAT
>NC_057808.1:566926123-566935508 GCF_018294505.1 Triticum aestivum
ATGCTTTCCCTACCATTGACCATTTTTATAAAAAAAATTGTTATTTTTACATTTTCCCCAAAATAAAAATAAAATAAAAAGTCCGCACTTAATGGCACATGCTTTGCCGGCCCATATAAGAGGCTTGGCATCAAATAGGAGGACTCCTTCTGAGGGTCTGATAGCTCCACTTACGAGGTCGATGCAGACAAATCTGATCCCTATCATTGCATATCCATCAAACACGAACGGTAGGTTGGATCCTAACGAAGTTTCTCCTGGTAGCCAGGATCATGGTCGCTGGGCCAGCTGAGCACTAATGCACCATACGTTAACAGGAGTGGTGTGGCTTCCATATGATGATAGGACAGAGATACCAAGTTAGCAAATATTCATGCCCCATGGAAATTTTACATCGTTATGGTCACCGAAGAACAAAAGTAATGTTCCTGTAGTTGGATGGTTAGGTGGACAGTGGTATTCCCAGCCACCAGGGGTCAAGTTCTAGAAATAACATTGGGGCTCGCATTAATCCAGGATTTATTTCAGGCTTCTGGCAATGTGAGCGACTTCGATTGTATATACGGCCGACTGCGAGGCGTCTGTGGTGACTTCGTAAAATCTCAAGATGCTCTACAGGCCCAGTCTCTCGAAGGTGCTCATATGGTTAGGGTGTGCATGTGTGCGTCCATATGGGTGAGTGTATGCTCGTGTATGTGAGCGACTTCGATTGTATATATATGCCATGACATTTTTTTCCAAATATCATGGCATTTTTTAATTTGTATATGCCATGGCATTTTTTAGTGTTAAGAGATGGCATTTCTTATTGTTATGAGATGACATTTTTTGTTTATTAAGTGATGGAATTTTATTATTATTAACAGATGGCATTTTATTTTATTATTTAGAAATAGCATTTTTATCATTTAGAGATGGCACGTTTTACTATTAAAAGATGTCATTTTTTATTTTTAAGTGACGAAACTTTTATATTATGGGATGACATTTTTATTACTAGCAAAAGTGCCAGTACGTTGCAATGGCCATGACAACATTTAGGCGACATTTCGTTCACTTTCTTTAACAGTTTTTAATACACAAAAAAATTCAAAAAAAATCATGAATATTTATTTTATTCCACAAATATTTTTTGAATATGCGGGCTTTTTTTAAAAATACGAATTTTTTTTGAATCCACAACCATTTATGATTTATTTAAACTTTAGTTAAAAATTCTCATTTTTATAGTTTTCAGAAATTTTCTAAAGAAAACATTTATTTCAAGGTTAAAAAAATGAAAACCGACAAATAAAAAATGAAAATAAAAAAGATGAAATTTTAAAAAGGCCACGCGCAGATGGTTCCGCCAAACGGGCGCGCTGCGTCTTTTCCTAGCGCGTAGAGCGCAGTATAGAAGGTCCCTACTGCATGGGCCGGCCAAAGCAGAGAATTCCCCTGTGTGAATCATCTTTTGATACTTATAGGTGGCATCGGGGTAATACTCGCTCCGTCTCAAAATGTAAGATGTTTATAGATCACAAGAAACACTTATGACTTAATTATTACTACCAAAAGTGTCCGTGCGTTGCTACAGAAGAAAAAAAAACATAATCTCTAATGGTCATGATCACATTTTCCTGCGTCACCGAGATACACTATCATTCTCAATTTCGTGAAATCATGAACATTGTTTTAAACTCATGAACATATTTGAAATCGTGAATATTTTTCAAATACATGAACTCTTTTATATATTTTTTAATATTTTCTCAAATCAAGAACAGTATTTGAATTCATGAACATCTTATACTATTTGCAAAACATTTTAAACAATTTTCTTGAATCCGCGAACATTTCTAGAATGGACGAACATTGATTTGGAAATTGGAGGAACAATTTTGAAATTCACAAACAATTGTTTTTCATTTAACAAACATTTTATTGATTTAACAAACATTTTTTGAAATGCATGATCATTTTTGAATCAGCTAACATTTTATGAATGAATAAACTATTTTCTATGTCATGAACAGTTTTTGAATTTTTAGGATAATTTTCCATTTATGAAAACTTTTCTAAATGGGGGAAATTTGTTCAATTTAATTAACATTTTAAAATAAACGAATTTTTAGAGAATCATGAACATTTTTTAATTTCCCGAACATTTGTTTTCAAATTTTGGAACTTTCTTTGAATAAGAAACATTCGTTTACAAAATAGCGAACATTTTTGAAATCCACAAACATGTTATGATTTATTAATCATTTTATTTCTAAATTTTCAATTTTAAAATTTTCAGAACTTTTTTGAAGTCCCAAATTATTTAAGTAGAAAAACATGAAAATATGAAATAAAATAAAGTAAATAAATTTTTAAAATAGGGCACCTGGACATGGGTTGGCCCAAACAGATGGGCTGCGTCTTCTCCCAACGAGCAAAGCGCGGTATAGGAGGTGCCTACTGCATGGGCCGGCCCAGGCGGAGGGATTCCCCTGTGTGAAATGTTTTGTATCACTTATCGGTGGCATTTGTGGGTAATATTTTGCAACTTAGCGGGCAATTTTCATGATGTACCACAAGAAGCAATACCCTTTTTATTATTAGGTAAAGATAAATAGATATAGAAGATGTGTTGCATGTGGCAATTTCTCTCGCATTTCTCTGGATTTCTGGAGACCAACTAATTGAGGAGCGCTCGTTCGGGAGCCTCCCCAAGAGTCAGTTGTGGTGGGCTGAGAGCGCGTCAATTGGCGCGTTCTCATTCGATGCCACAAGTCATGCTCTGGGCGCTCTATCCGAATTTTATTTTTTATTTCATTTTTCCACACACGTTTTTAGCTTTTAGACGATTTTTTCTAGGTTTTTTCGGCTTTTGGACCGTATTTTTTTTGAATTTTTTGACGAAAAACATGTTTTCTCTTTTTTTTCTATGAGGAGCACAATTTTGCTTCCACAAGAGCCACGGATTTGCTTCCGCGCCGTGCCTCTTGGAAACGAAAAAATGTGTTTTCTTTTTTCCTTGCGCAAGAGGCATGGTTTTGTTTCCCAGAGAGGCACAGATTTGCTTCTGCGAGAGGCACGGCCGTGTCTCCCGGAAACGAAAAAGTTTTTCCTTCCACGAGAGGCACCATTTTGCTTCCGTGAGAGGCATGACCGTGCTTCTTGGAAATGAAAAAAACACGTTTTTCCTTCCGCGAGAGGCATTGCCGTGCCTCTCGGAAACAGAAAAAGAAAGTGTTTTCCGGAAATCCAACTCGGTGCCCAGGCTCATCTGCTCCCGCTCAGAAAAAAATAAAAAAAATACTAAAAGAACTCAAAAATTCCAATGTTTTTGCATGGTAGATAATTTGATGCGGGAGGTCCGCTCAAAATTTCAACTCATTTTTCCATCTGAGCAGCTCTCGGCAAAAGGGACAAATCGGGTCAGAACAGTGCGTGAACAGTAAACATTTTTACAGACCCCGATTTTGTCTTTTTGCCGAGAGCTGCTCAGATGTCCAAATGGGTTGAAATTTGGGGCGGTCCTCTTGCATCAAATTATCTACCACCCAATTTTTTTTGGAATTTTTTGAATTTTTCTAGATTTATTTTGTTTTTTTCTAAGAGGGGGTGCATATGAGCCCGGGAGCAGAAACTCCGTGTCCAGTGTTTTCATTTTTCTTCTTCTTCGGGAGGCACAGTTTTTTCGTCTTTGTTTTGAAAAAAAGTTGGTCAAAAGCTATCAACATGGGATCTAATTTGAAAAATCTCGACGCGAAGAATCAAACGGTGAAAACGATTCGATATTTGGATGCACGGTTTAAGAGATAAAACATTTTGAATAAACGGATCGACAAAAAAAAGAAAAACTCACATGTTGCGACAAGTGGCAGGGAGGTGGAAGTGAAAAAATAGGCAAATAGAAATCAGGAAATCAAATAGGCCCATTTATATAAAAATGAAACTAAATCAGTCAGGGAGATACACGGGCTGGTGGGTACAGTTTGTTGGGCTGGACAGAATGGGCTCGTTCCGGTAGCGAGTGAAATCGTTGGCTGAGAGCATGTTCAATGCTGGACGCTTCAAGAGGCGCTTAGGAAGGGAAAAAATAAATATCGCAAAATAAAAAATACCTAAGCGCCCCACCCTCCCAATGCTAAGCGCTAACTTCAAGCGCTAATTACCACCAGGCACGCCTGGCAGAACGAAGAAAAGAGGGCTAGCGCCCGATGCAAACCTTTGCATCGATGCCACACCTGAAGATGGGCTAACTGCTAATCGGCCGGGAAATCAATAGGAAATCTATCCTGGCGTCCGTCTAAGCGTCTGGCGTTGGAGATGCCCTGAGGGAAGGGTTTCCTATATGACGCTTAGGAGGACCACGGTATGCCTAGCACACCAGGTTTCCTATAGGACGCTTACGTGTTTCAAGGGCATTTTCTGAAACTTTTAAATATATTTTGATTTTTTTTTGTAAAACGAGCTCCATGTTGCTCGTCCTTTGCAACGCCACACTCTCATACACATGGCCTATGTCCACATATTACAACAAGAACTTTTTGAAACCTAGGCAAGGTTATTACAAGTATTAATAATCTTAATTAACAGAATTTGCGCGCCGAAATAAGGTGCATTGGAGTGACCCTCCGTACGTGCCAACTGACAACTGACGATGTTGATTTTTTTTATTTCGACAATTCAGTCATGGGGCGGCACTCCGTTCCGCTGCTGCTCCTATGGCTTTGGTGTACTCTATTTTGATCTTCTTCAATCTCACGACCACATCGCTCATGGTTATTCTCTCGTCAAGCGAGTCGCTGGAGCAGAGCAGACCCAGCTCGAACGTCGGCACAAGAAAGCCTTCCAAGCTGACGGTGGAAGAAGAGTCGTGTATTAGCTGGTCATCCACGACATGGACAACCTCCCTAGGAAATGCCTCGAGCACCCACCGCGTGAGACTACGATCCCCGACAAAAAGGTCATCCGTGGGTCTCTTTCCAGTCAAGACTTCAAGGAACATGATTCCGTATCTGAATATGTCGCTCTTTCTCGAAGCTTTTCCAAGGGACCCATACTCTGCTCATGGAATGAATTCATAAACAAAACAATAATTAAATTATGACAAATGAAACATAACTAATTAATACTTACATTAAGTATACCATTTACATACCTGGTGCCATGTAGCCAACTGTGCCCTGCATGCTCGCATAAATCACAGAGCTACCATCACCAAGTAACAGCTTTGCGATGCCAAAGTCCGAGACATGTGCCGTCATGTCCTCATCAAACAACACATTGCTTGGCTTCAAGTCACAGTGCAAGACCACCTCATGGTGCTCATGGTGTAGATACTCCATTGCCATAGACACATCGATCATGATGTCCAACCTCTCTAGAAACCCCAAGTTCCTTGTGCCTCAAGAGGAGTGAAGGAGCGTCTCTAAGCTACCATTGCACATCTATGGCAGCACTAGTGCTCTGAAATCAAGGTTCGAGCAGGTGTTGAGGATCCTTATCAGGTTGCGGTACCGCGCCATGCGTAGCACACCACACTCGGCATCGAAGCTTCTAATGGCTTGTTCCAAATTCATTTCAAGAACTTTTATTGCAACCACCACACCATTGAGTAGTTGGCCCTTAAAAACCTTTCCAAAGGTTCCACACCCCAACAAGTTGCTCTCGCTAAAATTTTCAGTGCCATGAACGAGGTCATGGTAGGGGACCAACTGATGGCCAATCATGTCCACCATACCTGCAGAAACTGCCATCCCTTGCTGCTTCTTGATTTTCTTTCTGATTATTACATATATGCCTGAAGCTACAACTCCAGTTACTACAATGATAGTAGGGAGCAAAATTTTCAGCGTGTGGTCTTTTGTTCTTTGGGTAGTGTTACTTGGACACTGCGAAAATTCTAAAGCTGAAGCACCACATAGCCCCGAGTTCCCCATCAAGGGTTGTAGGTCGATGTTTGAGAAGACACCTCCTTCTGGTATGCGGCCTTGTAACTTATTGAAAGAGAGGTTCAAGCTATTTAGGTAGGTAAAATTGATAAGGTACTTTGGGATGGTACCAGATGAAATAAGAAGTTCGATACGAGCCTTGGCAATATTTTTATTGATAAAGGGCATTTATGTTGACTCAAAATCTGGCATGAAACGGATACAAAACATGATGAGCAACACTCGACCTCTGCATAACTAAGATGCACACAGCCAAAAAAAACTGAATGAAGATACAAAGAAGACATATCAACAGTACATAGGATCACTGGTAGAAAAAAGCCCTTTAGTCCCGGTTCGCAACCTTTAGTCCCGGCTGTGCAACCGGGACTAAATATGCGCGACTAAAGACCGCCCCCCTTTAGTCGCGCCTCTTACGAACCGCGACTAAAGGCTTTAGTCCCGGTTCTCGTGGCTGACCGGGACTAAAGGCCCGTCCACGTGGGCGCCAGGGGTCCGTCGGGGCGGAGGACCTTTAGTCCCGGTTCTCGTGGCTAACCGGGACTAAAGGCCTCCTCCGTAGGTTTAGGGTTTTAGCCCCCTAAACCTGGTTTCTTTTTAATTTGTAGTGTTTTATTTCTTTTATATTTTATTTTGTGTTTTATTTTAATTTTGATGAAGTTTCAGTACACATATTCTACGCTACTATATACATGCATATGAAATTTCAAACAAGAAGAATTCAAGAGGAATATATAATATATATTCAATCTCGGGTGACCATATACAACTTCGAACAAGTTTCCATACACAATTAGGATGGATGACCATATACAACTTCGAACAAGTTTCAATCTCGGGTATGCATATAAATTTCTTCGTCCTCGGTATAGTGTTCTCCTTTAGGATTGATGACTTCCCTCATGAAAAATCCTGCTAATTCTTCTTGAATTGGTCGGAAGCGAGCTTCTGGACTAAGCCTCCTCCGCAAGTTATCCGTCGCGTTCCGCATGCTATCCGATGCCTTCCGCTCAGAGGTGTGTCTCCGGATGTTCTCACAAACATAGTATCCACATAGATTGGTCCCCGGTGGCTGCTTATCCACATTAACTAACCTTCTGAAATCTAGCTCATGTTTGAATTCACCGACAATTTCTTCTGAGAACCGTCTCCAAACCCTACAGGGCAAAGAAAATTAAATGAACAAGGGAGTTATTAGTTACTTGATATTAGGAAATGAACGAAAGAGACCGATCGATATAGAGCTCAAATGATTGAAAATAATTACTTTTGCAGCATTTTTCTCATGTCGGCCCAACGCTTTGGATCCGAATCCATAGAGTCCATGATTAGAACTCTGGAGGTGTGAAGTTCAATATTTAGCAAAATCCAGTGGAACCTGCGGACACGTTACATGCACAGTCATGCATAACTCATCGATTAGACATACCATGCATGGAGTAAACAAAAGAGAATGGGCACAAGAGAGAAACACTCACCCAAAATGGTAAGGAAATAGAATATGACTTTTGAGTTGATGCTTTCTAAGAAACTTGTACAAGTCTTTCTCCACGTCTTCGGGGTGATATTGTAACACATGTCCATTAACGATATGTGGGTCAATGAACCCAACATCATGGATGTTTCTTATTTTGCATTCCCAAATCTTCAATCTGCATAATAGCGTACGCAACAATATAGTTAGGACAATATATATATATAGTGCAGGCAATGAAGAACGAGATGAGGTAGAAATAAATCACTTACAGAACGTAGCAACTCAGCATAGATTTGTCGAGGTCGCGCAGATTGAACAGCTGGAACAATTCACTCATATGAACTTGTACAGAGTACCGTTTGGTGTGATGCTCCTCTGTAACATCCGCATAAATATATTCTTTGTCGGCCCATGTTATGAATTGCTTGTACCAACGTAGCAGATTTCACATTTGTGGCGGTAGACTCTTCTCCCGCGCAGGCTCGACGAGAGGCCCATTCCGCACATATTGTAATGCTATCTCACATACTGGCGCATCCTCAAGGCCTAAGAAGGCACGAAGAGTCAAACCCATCTCGGACGCTTGTTTCATGGCACTCGCTACAGTCAATCCAAGTGCTGCCGCAGCTGCTATGATCTCGGGGTCCTCTTCCGGACCGGCTTTCACTATGAGCGGGGGGATCGATTGTTTCTTCTGCATCCCGAGCTGGTCAACTTGTTTCCCGCTTTTTTACTTTCTTCTTTCTCCTCCTTCAATATTTTTGCTTGCCTACGAAGTTCATGTCCATAGTCGTCAGGCATATTCAGCTCGGCTTGGGACGGTGTCGTCAAAAAATCCTTAGCCCACTTCTTTTGCTTCTCAGTGAATACTTGCTTGGGCTCAGGCTCTTTTATCGCCTTCATATCCGCCTTCCATTTCTCATAATCAGCAGACGCGGCCAATTTGGTTTCAGCTTCACTAAGTTCCCAAGGCCTTGGGAGGAGAGGCTTTGGTGATGGCTCTGGTACCCTTGTGGTCTTAGGTACATAAGGGTCCGGGTTAATAGTCCAGGAGCGGGTTTCCTTGCTGTCCGCCTGCTTTTGCTTCTTCGCCGGAGGTGGTTTGGGGGGCGTCGTACCCGCCGGAGGAGGATTGGGGGGCGTCGTACCCGCCGGAGGTTGTGGATCGGGGGACGGCGTCGAATGGCGTGAAGGAGGTGTAGGTGAACCACCACGACCACCACCACCGCCACCACCACCATCGGAGGGGGGTGGACTTGCTAGCCTTGGCGCCTCGCCTGGAAACACTATGTACTTCTTTTTCCATAGAATGATCTGGCGCTTGACATCTCCAAGTCTTCTCTCCCCTTCAGGTGTAGGTTTGTCAATCTCCAGGTCCTCAAACCCTTGGACTATGTCTTCCACCGTGACACGAGCATAGCCATATGCAATGGGGTTGTTGTGGTGGAGTGCTCCAGGTGTACAGGTTAAAGCACTGCCGCTAGCTACCTTCGTGGAAACGTTCCCCACGGGATAATGCAGATCACATTCTTTCATCTCCTTTACATCATCCACGGGGTAGTGAGGCTCCGGTGCACGAATCTCGATCATCGGTGCACTAGCACCAGGCGGGGCATCCGTGGAAGCCACGCTGCTTCTCCGCTGCTGGCTTCCGCGATCCGCTTCATGATCTTCATGCGGCCCTGCAGCCGATTTTTCTTTTACTAGTTCATGCACGGTCTGCTTCAACTCATGGAGTTCCGATGCAAACTTCGCCATAAGATCTGCATCCCGGTCCGTCTTTCTCTTACGACTTCTGTAACAGTACGGGTCATTGTCCTGGGAAAACCCTACTTTCCACGGAACTTTGCCTTTGCCTCGTACACGTCCTCCGTGTTCATCATTCCCGAGGGCTGTTGTCAGTGCGTCTTTCTCTCTGTTGAACTTGATCAAGCCCTCTTGAGCTTGGGTCATTGCGTCAATAAGGGCTTGGGTGGGAGCA